>NC_091196.1:17368622-17383622 GCF_040958095.1 Procambarus clarkii
AGATGGGTCCCATTAATGCAAGATGGGTCCCATTAGTGCAAGTTGGGGTCCCATTAGTGCAAGATGGGTCCCATTAGTGCAAGATGGGTCCCATTAGTGCAAGATGGGTCCCATTAGTGCAAGATGGGTCCCATTAATGCAAGATGGGTCCCATTAGTGCAAGTTGGGGTCCCATTAGTGCAAGATGGGTCCCATTAATGCAAGATGGGTCCCATTAGTTCAAGGGCACTAATGAAACGCCCGCCTTGGGCACCCGCCTGGACCATCGGTCCAGGCGGGTGCCCAAGGCAGAATTAGGGACTGCCAACAGGAAGTCCCCGGCATGGGGAGCTTGCACAGCTGGGAGATGAGCTGTGCCCTTCCCAGAAGCTGCCTCCAGCAGTGCTGTTGCGAAGTTCTCCACTATGGGGCTGTACTATTTGGCCTGTTTGCAATCGTTCGGAGAAGTTGGTGTGGACGAAGAGCCTGCAAGAGTGTTCCTCTTGCAGGCTCCTTCAGTGAATTTCGGATCATGAATCCCAATGGAGTCCCTTAGGTATTCTGGGTCTTATTTATTTAATTCACTAATTCACTTGTAGCACTGGTCGAGGATAAGAATGCCGGCAATGCTAACTGTGTCGCCTTGCGAATACCTATCCCCCCGAGTCTAACTGGGAGCGTTGCTTGGTCCCACTGGTCATCTTGCATGGAGAGGTTTAACACTGTCTTGGTTATTGATTTTAAGACTTTGTCGTTGTTAATTTTAGGTTATCGAATGAGGAAGCACCTTTCCTTGGAGGGTCCTGTTGCAGTGTTGCACAACGGGGGACAACTTTCCCTGGAGGGTCCTGTTGCAGTGTTGCACAACGGGGGACAACTTTCCCTGGAGGGTCCTGTTGCAGTGTTGCACAACGGGGACAACTTTCCCTGGAGGGTCCTGTTGCAGTGTTGCACAACGGGGACAACTTTCCCTGGAGGGTCCTGTTGCAGTGTTGCACAACGGGGACAACTTTCCCTGGAGGGTCCTGTTGCAGTGTTGCACAACGGGGGACAACTTCAGGAGGGTCCTGTTGCAGTGTTGCACAACGGGGGACAACTTCTTCAGGAGGGTCCTGTTGCAGTGTTCCAGAACGGGGACAACTTTCCCTGGAGGGTCCTGTTGCAGTGTTGCACAACGGGGACAACTTTCCCTGGAGGGTCCTGTTGCAGTGTTGCACAACGGGGACAACTTTCCCTGGAGGGTCCTGTTGTAGTGTTGCACAACGGGGGACAACTTCAGGAGGGTCCTGTTGCAGTGTTGCACAACGGGGGACAACTTCTTCAGGAGGGTCCTGTTGCAGTGTTCCAGAACGGGGACAACTTTCCCTGGAGGGTCCTGTTGCAGTGTTGCACAACGGGGACAACTTTCGCTGCAGTGTTGTTATGCAGGGCGGGTCCCCATCTCCCCGGGGCCCGCCTGCCAGAGCCAGGCGGTGAAGGCTTGAGGGCGGCGGCGCCTGGTGCATATATCCCCGTCACCAGAGACCACGCCGGGGACAACACTGCCTCTTGGCCCAGCCCCACGCTCTAAGGCACGGTAACCTCACACGCCTACGGTGATACCACAGTGCGGGCAGAAACATGCAGGTCCAGACGACGACAGAGGAGACATGATCACTACATACATACACCGTCCGTACCTGGACTGTGGGGTGGTGGAGGTAGGCTCCGCACCTCAGGTATAAA
Source organism: Procambarus clarkii (assembly GCF_040958095.1). Classification (NCBI taxonomy): domain Eukaryota; kingdom Metazoa; phylum Arthropoda; class Malacostraca; order Decapoda; family Cambaridae; genus Procambarus; species Procambarus clarkii. The sequence continues at coordinate 17,370,327 of NC_091196.1, forward strand.
TATGGGAGGCTCCGAAGGATTCTGGAACTTGAACTTCAATTGATAAAATTTGCAGAGTGTAGGTTGTGAAGCAGAGTTGGAGAGCAGCCCCCCTCCTCCTAAGGTTCCCAGCGTCAAGAAAACGGTCAATTTAAAGTGTCATCCCCTAACCTGCCAGAGGACCCAAAACAGAAAACGGGACAGTGTCAATTTCGCGCGTCGCTACCATGTTGTAGTGCGACACTTGGTAAACATCGGCCCAATATACACAACAGAGGATATAAAGGAGACACTAAACAAGAGAGCAGTGTTATTGACAAGTATTCCTTGTAGTGCTGGAGAAAGTAATCAGGTGGAGAGTGGTGGAGCATCTTGACCACAGCATCAACTTGTTGACAAATAAGGCAGGCTGGGTTGACTGTATGTTTCTCGACTGTCAAAAGGCATTTGACACTGTTCCCCCCACGAGAGACTGTTGTGTGAGATGGAGCACCAGGCTGGGACAACACTGGACTGGGTAAGGGAGGACCTGAAGGACACGAACCAGAGAGTCACACGCACGATTCGATAAAGAATATGAAAGTCAGAGTAGTTAAGTTGTAACGCATCAGGTACAAGGCTGGAAGGAGGGGTATGATGAGCTAGGCCTCACTCCTTCGTAGTCACTGATAGGTGAGTACACACACACACACACACACAGTTGATTGGCAGTTGAGAGGCGGGACCAAAGAGCCAAAGCTCAACCCCCGCAAGCACAAATAGGTGAGTACACACTGGAAGACAGAAGAGTAAGGGGAGACATGATCACAACCTACAAAATCCTCAGGGGAATCGACCGGGTAAACAAAGATAAACTATTCAATACTAGTAGTACGCGAAGAAGGGGACACAGGTGGAGACTGAGTAGCCACATGAGCCACAGGGACGTTAGAAAAAAACTTTCTCAGTGTCAGAGTAGTTAACACGTGGAATGCATTAGGCAGTGATGTGGTAGAGGCTGACTCCATACACAGTTTCAAATGTAGATATGATAGAGCCCAGTAGACTCAGGAACCTGTACACCAGTTGATTGACAGTTGAGAGGCGAGACCAAAGAGCCAAAGCTCAACCCCCGCAAGAACAAATAGGTGTTTACTAGTTGTGTTTTTACGGGGGTTGAGCTCTGCTCTTTCGGCCCGCCTCTCAACTGTCAATCAACTGTTTACTAACTACTTTTTTTTTTTTTCACACCACACACACACACACACACACACACCCCAGGAAGCAGCCCGTGACAGCTGACTAACTCCCAGGTACCTATTTACTGCTAGGTAACAGGGGCATTCAGGGTGAAAGAAACTTTGCCCATTTGTTTCTGCCTCGTGCGGGAATCGAACCCGCGCCACAGAATTACGAATCCTGCGCGCTATCCACCAGGCTACGAGGCCCCCCCAGTACAAAGGTGAGTACAAATAGGTGAGTACACACACACAACACAACACCAGACTAGTACCCGAACTGAGGGGTATGAGCTACGAGGAGAGACTACGGGAATTAAACCTCACGTCACTGGGAGACAAGAGTTACAGGAGACATAATCCCCACATACAAGATTCTCTGAGGAATTGATAGGGTAGCTAAAGACAGAATATTTACCACAAGGGGCACACGCTCTAGGGGACACAGGTGGAAACTGAGTGCCCAAATGAGCCATAGAGACGTTAAAAAGAATTTTGTCAGTGTCAGTGGTTGACAAATGGAATGCATTAGGAAGTGATGTGGTGGAGGCTGACTCCATACACAGTTTCAAGTGTAGATATGATAGAGCCCAGTAGGCTCAGGACCTGTACACCTGTTGATTGACGGTTGAGAGGCGGAACCAAAGAGCCAGAGCTCAACCCTCGCAAGCACAACTAGGTAAGAACAACTAGGGAAGTACACACTGTGGTGTGACTGGCACTGAGACAGTGCCAGATGGTCTGGGTTAGTGCCACACACCTGCATACACACACACACACACACACACCTGACCTCGCTCGGCCGTGGTGCCTTCACCCTCCCAGCACCTCACCACCTTGTCTGCCTCTACACACCTGCTAGAGGGGGGGACCCGGCGCTGCCCGGGGTAGTCTCTCCCACCAACCCCTCTTCCCACTCTGCTCTCCTCCCCCCCCCCTCCACTACCCTTGTCCCATTACCTCTCCCTTAGCTATCCCTTTGTCCTTCCCCCTCCCCAGAGCCTATGGGACCTGTATGGGATCCTCACCCCCACTGTGGCACTCCTCCCTCACTGTGGCACTCCTCCCTCACCCTCACTGTGGCACTCCTCCCTCACCCTCACTGTGGCACTCCTCCCTCACCCTCACTGTGGCACTCCTCCCTCACTTCCACTGTGGCACTCCTCCCTCACCCTCACTGTGGCACTCCTCCCTCACCCTCACTGTGGCACTCCTCCCTCACTTCCACTGTGACACTCCTCCCTCACCCCCACTGTGGCACTCCTCCCTCACCCCCACTGTGGCACTCCTCTCACCCTCACTGTGGCACTCCTCCCTCACCCTCACTGTGGCACTCCTCCCTCACCCTCACTGTGGCACTCCTCCCTCACCCTCACTGTGGCACTCCTCCATCACCCTCACTGTGGCACTCCTCCCTCACTTCCACTGTGGCACTCCTCCCTCACCCCCACTGTGGCACTCCTCCCTCACCCTCACTGTGGCACTCCTCCCTCACTTCCACTGTGGCACTCCTCCCTCACCCCCACTGAGGCACTCCTCCCTCACCCTCACTGTGGCACTCCTCCCTCACCCTCACTGTGGCACTCCTCCCTCACTTCCACTGTGGCACTCCTCCCTCACCCCCACTGTGGCACTCCTCCCTCACCCTCACTGTGACACTCCTCCCTCACCCTCACTGTGGCACTCCTCCCTTACCCCCACTGTGGCACTCCTCCCTCACCCTCACTGTGGCACTCCTCCCTCACTTCCACTGTGGCACTCCTCCCTCACCCCCACTGTGGCACTCCTCCCTCACCCCCACTGTGGCACTCCTCTCACCCCCACTGTGGCACTCCTCCCTCACCCCCACTGTGGCACTCCTCCCTCACCCCCACTGTGGCACTCCTCCCTCACCCTCACTGTGGCACTCCTCCCTCACCCTCACTGTGGCACTCCTCCCTCACCCCCACTGTGGCACTCCTCCCTCACCCCCACTGTGGCACTCCTCCCTCACCCCCACTGTGGCACTCCTCCCTCACCCCCACTGTGGCACTCCTCCCTCTGTTAATACATCCCATTAACTCGGGGTTGTCCACTTGTCAATGGTCAGTTCCAATTCTTGGGTTATTTTGCTGTTAAAGTCAAGACAGGTGACAACTGTTGTGTGAGCCTGAGCGTTAACCCCCCCCCCCCTCTTCCCGTCTACCAGGGACCTTGGTACAAGTAGTGAAATGGTAGACGGGTAGATTGTAGGGGGGGGGGGAGTAACAAGACTCCTGAGGTACGGAGTCTACCTCCACCACCCCACAGACCAGGTACGGACGGTGTATGTGTGTATTATAGCAAGGCATCGTAGACAGGTATTGGACAGACCGAAAACAGAGAAGTTTTGGATGAGAGACAGTAGAAGTAGCGGAGGACTCTTACAAGTAGTTACACAGTGTAGCACATTGTTGCTGGCTTGTTGCAAGAGTTATTTCCCCACAGCTTACGTGTGAGCACTGTAACAACCGGTTATTACACTCCTTAAACCTGCCCTTTGTGACTGGGACAATTATATTTAAAAATTTACCAACTTTTAATGAGAAAACGAGAAAAACTGCGTCTTTTCGTTCACTTAAAATGAGAAAAACAACATATGAATCAAAATTAACACGTATTCATATTAATGTTATACGAGAATGACAACAAAAGCTTTAGAAGTGAGAAGTTTTTCAAGATTATTATTGTATTGTAAATCCCGTTTACGAATCATCTCCCAAAGGTAATGCTATATCATGGTGTGGGTGTAGCGACCTTGGCGCCAGGAGTCCCGGTCCTGTTTATCCTGACGGAGGCGCTCCCGTGTTGCCCTTGACGGTAAGATGAGCAGGGAGGGTGTGGACGGTGGCGGATATCCTGTAGCCCATTGTGCTATGGTCCTTCACCAGCCTCAACCACCTCCACATAATGCTGGGCCTCGTGGTGCCCCAGGAAGCCCAGATACACCGTCACACACGTGTTCCAACCCTCTCTGTCCTTCCTGGGATTAGTTCTACTTCGCCACTTCCTTTACCCGGGGCCCGTGAAGACGCCAGCGGTGACCTTAGCGGCGGTCAGCTCCGTCTGGCGTCTTGTAAGGTTACTGACGCCTGGGACCAGCTGTTTCACGAGTCCCAGTTTGACGTGGGGAGTCTCCAGGGTGTTCACTTGACGGTGGTGCTTCCCACAGTGGGTGGCTGTGGTGGTGCTCCCCCACAGTGGGTGGCTGTGGTGGTGCTCCCCCACAGTGGGTGGCTGTGGTGGTGCTCCCTCACAGTGGGTGGCTGTGGTGGTGCTCCCCACAGTGGGTGGCTGTGGTGGTGCTCCCCACAGTGGGTGGCTGTGGTGGTGCTCCCCCACAGTGGGTGGCTGTGGTGGTGCTCCCCCACAGTGGGTGGCTGTGGTGGTGCTCCCTCACAGTGGGTGGCTGTGGTGGTGCTCCCCCACAGTGGGTGGCTGTGGTGGTGCTCCCTCACAGTGGGTGGCTGTGGTGGTGCTCCCCACAGTGGGTGGCTGTGGTGGTGCTCCCCCACAGTGGGTGGCTGTGGTGGTGCTCCCCCACAGTGGGTGGCTGTGGTGGTGCTCCCTCACAGTGGGTGGCTGTGGTGGTGCTCCCCCACAGTGGGTGGCTGTGGTGGTGCTCCCCCACAGTGGGTGGCTGTGGTGGTGCTCCCCCACAGTGGGTGGCTGTGGTGGTGCTCCCTCACAGTGGGTGGCTGTGGTGGTGCTCCCCACAGTGGGTGGCTGTGGTGGTGCTCCCCCACAGTGGGTGGCTGTGGTGGTGCTCCCCCACAGTGGGTGGCTGTGGTGGTGCTCCCCCAGACGCAGGGAATACAGGTGATGGTAAGACTGTCCTGGAGGCATCTCACCAGTGTGACGCCTGCCCTGAGCCTGCAGTGTGGAGCACACTATCATGTGCCCCCACACTGTCATGTGCCCCCACACTGTCATGTGCCCCCACACTGTCATGTGCCCCCACACTATCATGTGCCCCCACACTGTCATGTGCCCCCACACTATCATGTGCCCCCACACTGTCATGTGCCCCCACACTATCATGTGCCCCCACACTGTCATGTGCCCCCACACTATCATGTGCCCCCACACTGTCATGTGCCCCCACACTGTCATGTGCCCCCACACTGTCATGTGCCCCCACACTATCATGTGCCCCCACACTGTCATGTGCCCCCACACTGTCATGTGCCCCCACACTATCATGTGCCCCCACACTGTCATGCGCCCCCACACTATCATGTGCCCCCACACTATCATGTGCCCCACACTGTCATGTGCCCCCACACTGTCATGTGCCCCCACACTATCATGTGCCCCCACACTATCATGTGCCCCCACACTGTCATGCCACCCCACACTATCATGTGCCCCCACACTGTCATGCCACCCCACACTATCATGTGCCCCCACACTATCATGTGCCCCCACACTGTCATGTGCCCCCACACTATCATGTGCCCCCACACTGTCATGTGCCCCCACACTGTCATGTGCCCCCACACTGTCATGTGCCCCCACACTGTCATGCGCCCCCACACTATCATGTGCCCCCACACTATCATGTGCCCCCACACTGTCATGTGCCCCCACACTGACATGTGCCCCCACACTGTCATGTGCCCCCACACTATCATGTGCCCCCACAATGTCATGTGCCCCCACACTATCATGTGCCCCCACACTGTCATGTGCCCCCACACTGTCATGTGTCCCCACACTATCATGTGCCCCCACACTGTCATGTGCCCCCACATTGTCATGTGCCCCCACACTGTCATGTGCCCCCACACTATCATATGCCCCCACACTGTCATGCGCCCCCACACTGTCATGTGCCCCCACACTGTCATGCGCCCCCACACTGTCATGTGCCCCCACACTGTCATGCGCCCCCACACTATCATGTGCCCCCATACTGTCATGTGCCCCCACACGATCATGTGCCCCCACACTATCATGTGCCCCCACACTGTCATGTGCCCCCACACTGTCATGTGCCCCCACACTATCATGTGCCCCCACACTGTCATGCGCCCCCACAATATCATGTGCCCCCACACTATCATGTGCCCCCACACTGTCATGTGCCCCCACACTGTCATGTGCCCCCACACTATCATGTGCCCCCACACTATCATGTGCCCCCACACTGTCATGCCACCCCACACTATCATGTGCCCCCACACTGTCATGCCACCCCACACTATCATGTGCCCCCACACTGTCATGCCACCCCACACTATCATGTGCCCCCACACTATCATGTGCCCCCACACTGTCATGTGCCCCCACACTATCATGTGCCCCCACACTGTCATGTGCCCCCACACTGTCATGTGCCCCCACACTGTCATGTGCCCCCACACTGTCATGCGCCCCCACACTATCATGTGCCCCCACACTATCATGTGCCCCCACACTGTCATGTGCCCCCACACTGACATGTGCCCCCACACTGTCATGTGCCCCCACACTATCATGTGCCCCCACAATGTCATGTGCCCCCACACTATCATGTGCCCCCACACTGTCATGTGCCCCCACACTGTCATGTGTCCCCACACTATCATGTGCCCCCACACTGTCATGTGCCCCCACATTGTCATGTGCCCCCACACTGTCATGTGCCCCCACACTATCATATGCCCCCACACTGTCATGCGCCCCCACACTGTCATGTGCCCCCACACTGTCATGCGCCCCCACACTGTCATGTGCCCCCACACTGTCATGCGCCCCCACACTATCATGTGCCCCCACACTGTCATGTGCCCCCACACGATCATGTGCCCCCACACTATCATGTGCCCCCACACTGTCATGTGCCCCCACACTGTCATGCGCCCCCACACTGTCATGTGCCCCCACACTGTCATGTGCCCCCACACTGTCATGCGCCCCCACACTGTCATGCGCCCCCACACTGTCATGTGCCCCCACACTGTCATGCGCCCCCACACTGCCATGTGCCCCCACACTGTCATGCGCCCCCACACTGTCATGTGCCCCCACACTGTCATCCGCCCCCACACTGTCATGTGCCCCCACACTGCCATGTGCCCCCACACTATCATGTGCCCCCACACTGTCATGTGCCCCCACACTGTCATGTGCCCCCACACTATCATGTGCCCCCACACTGTCATGTGCCCCCACACTGTCATGTGCCCCCACACTGTCATGTGCCCCCACACTGTCATGTGCCCCCACACTATCATGTGCCCCCACACTGTCATGTGCCCCCACACTGTCATGTGCCCCCACACTGTCATGTGCCCCCACACTGTCATGTGCCCCCACACTGTCATGTGCCCCCACACTGTCATGTGCCCGCACACTGTCATGTGCCCCCACACTGTCATGTGCCCCCACACTGTCATGTGCCCCCACACTGTCATGTGCCCCGACACTATCATGTGCCCCCACACTAGCATGTGCCCCCACACTGTCATGTGCCCCCACACTATCATGTGCCCCCACACTGTCATGTGCCCCCACACTGTCATGTGCCCCCACACTGTCATGTGCCCCCACACTGTCATGTGCCCCCACACTGTCATGTGCCCCCACACTGTCATGTGCCCCCACACAGTCAGGTTAGGTTTGTCCTAGATAACGTTAGGCAAGAACTGGTTACGGTGTGCTCGGGTGTACGTAAGATTTAGTTAGGTTAGGCCTAGTGTAGTTGGTGCCCCCGGTGAGTGTGGATAAAGGGGTCAGGTTGATACAGTGAGTGTATAGAGTGGAGGCCGCACATAAGGTCCACCGCCAGGCAGAGGTTCACGGCTGGTCAGCAACACTTGGATGCTCAAACACACTATCTGGAGCAAACACCTCAGTTGTCTGGGCCGGAGTGAGTGACCCCGACGGTGACGTCTTCTGATGACCCCAACTCTGACTCGTCAGGGACGGTCACTGTCACCATACTAGACGGAACCTTTTGTGCACTCACCCCTTCCCAGACCAATACTGTGAAGAGTGGTTCCTATTGGTGCCGCTACTGAGAGCCGCACCATGCCACCGTGCCTCTACCAGGGTGCCTCTACCAGGGTGCCTCTACCAGGGTGCCTCTACCAGGGTGCCTCTACCAGGGTGCCTCTACCAGGGTGCCTCTGCCAGGGTGCCTCTACCAGCGTGCCTCTACCAGGGTGCCTCTTCCATGGTGCCTCTACCAGGGTGCCTCTACCAGGGTGCCTCTACCAGCGTGCCTCTACCATGGTGCCTCTACCAGGGTGCCTCTACCATGGTGCCTCTACCAGGGTGCCTCTACCAGGGTGCCTCTACCAGGGTGCCTCTACCAGGGTGCCTCTACCAGGGTGCCTCTACCAGGGTGCCTCTATCAGGGTGCCTCTACCATGGTGCCTCTACCATGGTGCCTCTACCAGGGTGCCTCTACCAGCGTGCCTCTACCAGGGTGCCTCTACCAGGGTGCCTCTACCAGCGTGCCTCTACCAGGGCGCCTCTAACATGGTGTCTCTACCATGGTGCCTCTACCAGGGTGCCTTTACCATGGTGCCTCTACCAGGGTGCCTCTACCAGGGTGCCTCTGCCAGAGTGCCTCTACCAGGGTGCCTCTACCAGGGGGCCTCTACCAGGGTGCCTCTTCCATGGTGCCTCTACCAGGGTGCCTCTACCAGAGGGCCTCTACCAGGGTGCCTCTTCCATGGTGCCTCTGACCATGGTGCCTCTACCAGCGTGCCTCTACCAGGGTGCCTTTACCAGGGTGCCTCTACCAGCGTGCCTCTACCAGGGTGCCTCTACCAGGGTGCCTCTACCAGGGTGCCTCTACCAGCGTGCCTCTACCAGCGTGCCTCTACCAGCGTACCTCTGCCAGCGTGCCTCTACCAGGGTGCCTCTACTAGGGTGCCTCTACCAGCGTGCCTCTACCAGCGTGCCTCTACCAGGGGTGCCTCTACCAGGGTGCCTCTACCAGGGTGCCTCTACCAGGGTGCCTCTACCAGGGTGCCTCTACCAGCGTGCCTCTACCAGGGTGCCTCTACCAGGGTGCCTCTACCAGGGTGCCTCTTCCATGGTGCCTCTACCATGGTGCCTCTACCAGCGTGCCTCTACCAGGGTGCCTCTATCATTGTGCCTCTACCAGGGTGCCTCTACCAGGGGGCCTCTACCATGGTGCCTCTACCATGGTGCCTCTACCAGCGTGCCTCTACCAGGGTGCATCTACCAGGGTGCCTCTACCAGGGTGCCTCTACCATGGTGCCTCTACCAGGGTGCCTCTACCAGGGTGCCTCTACCATGGTGCCTCTACCAGGGTGCCTCTACCAGCGTGCCTCTATCAGGGTGCCTCTACCAGGGTGCCTCTACCAGCTTGCCTCTACCAGCGTGCCTCTACCAGGGTGCCTCTACCATGGTGCTTCTACCAGGGTGCCTCTACCAGGGTGCCTCTTCCATGGTGCCTCTACCAGGGTGCCTCTACCAGGGTGCCTCTACCAGGGTGCCTCTTCCATGGTGCCTCTACCAGGGTGCCTCTACCAGGGTGCCTCTACCAGGGTGCCTCTTCCATGGTGCCTCTACCAGGGTGCCTCTACCAGGGTGCCTCTTCCATGGTGCCTCTACCAGGGTGCCTCTTCCATGGTGCCTCTACCATGGTGCATCTACCAGCGTGCCTCTACAGGGTGCCTCTATCATTGTGCCTCTACCAGGGTGCCTCTACCAGGGGGGCCTCTACCATGGTGCCTCTACCAGGGTGCCTCTACCAGGGTGCCTCTACCAGCGTGCCTCTACCAGGGTGCCTCTACCAGGGTGCCTCTACCAGCGTGCCTCTACCAGCGTGCCTCTACCAGCGTGCCTCTACCAGCGTGCCTCTACCAGGGTGCCTCTACACGCTGGTAGAGGCACCAGATAACGCCATATAACAGCTCTCAGTTTAAATTAAAGTAGGTATGATAATGCCATAACTAACCTTATATATGTTTACATATATACTTCACACATATACCTCACATATACATACCTCAGAAGATTCAGCGGTATACCACCAGACTTGCCCCGGAACTGAGAGGAATGAGCTACAAGGAAAGGCTAAAGGAGCTGAACGTCACGTCCCTCGAAAACAGAAGAGTAAGGGGAGACATGATAACCACCCACAAAATTCTCAGGGGAATTGACAGGCTAGACAAAGACAAACTCTTCAGCACGGGTGGGACACGAACAAGGGGACACGGGTGGAAACTTAGTACCCAGATGAGCCACAGAGACGTTAGAAAGAATTTTTTCAGTGTCAGAGTAGTTAATAAATGGAATGCATTAAGTAGAGTTGTGGTGGAGGCTGACTCCATACACAGTTTCAAGTGTAGATACGATAGAGCCCAGTAGGCTCAGGAACCTGTACACCAGTTGATTGACGGTTGAGAGGCGGGACCAAAGAGCCAGAGCTCAACCCCCGCAAGCACAACTAGGTGAATACAAGACTGTGTGTCAGAGAGAGAGAGTACAGAGGGGTAGGGGGGGGGGGGCTATGTGTTATGGGGGTGTGGGAGGGGTGGTGGGGTTCACCTGCTGTACGGGGGGGGGGGTTCTGGACGACTGGTAGCGGCCATTATGAAACAGAGAGACACTAACTTTCCCAGGGACCCGCGTCCGCATCCTACCCCCCTCCCCCCCCCCCCCCCCCCCCCTCTGTATGGTGCCCGCGGTCAGTGTGGTGGGTATGGTGCCCGCTGTGTGGTGGGTATGGTGCCCGCTGTGTGGTGGGTATGGTGCCCGCTGTGTGGTGGGTATGGTGCCCGCTGTGTGGTGGGTATGGTGCCCGCGGTCAATGTGATGGGTATGGTGCCCGTGGTCTGTGTGGTGGGTATGGTGCCCGTGGTCTGTGTGGTGGGTATGGTGCCCGTGGTCTGTGTGGTGGGTATGGTGCCCGTGGTCTGTGTGGTGGGTATGGTGCCCGTGGTCAGTGTGGTGGGTATGGTGCCCGTGGTCTGTGTGGTGGGTATGGTGCCCGTGGTCTGTGTGGTGGGTATGGTGCCCGTGGTCAGTGTGGTGGGTATGGTGCCCGCGGACTGTGTGGTGGGTATGGTGCCCGCGGTCTGTGTGGTGGGTATGGTGCCCGTGGTCTGTGTGGTGGGTATGGTGCCCGCGGTCTGTGTGGTGGGTATGGTGCCCGTGGTCTGTGTGGTGGGTATGGTGCCCGTGGTCTGTGTGGTGGGTATGGTGCCCGTGGTCTGTGTGGTGGGTATGGTGCCCGCGGTCTGTGTGATGGGTATGGTGCCCGTGGTCTGTGTAGTGGGTATGGTGCCCGTGGTCTGTGTGGTGGGTATGGTGCCCGCGGTCTGTGTGGTGGGTATGGTGCCCGTGGTCTGTGTGGTGGGTATGGTGCCCGCGGTCAGTGTGGTGGGTATGGTGCCCGCGGTCAGTGTGGTGGGTATGGTGCCCGCGGTCTGTGTGGTGGGTATGGTGCCCGTGGTCAGTGTGGTGGGTATGGTGCCCGCGGTCTGTGTGGTGGGTATGGTGCACGTGGTCAGTGTGGTGGGTATGGTGCCCGTGGTCAGTGTGGTGGGTATGGTGCCCGTGGTCAGTGTGGTGGGTATGGTGCCCGCGGTCTGTGTGGTGGGTATGGTGCCCGTGGTCAGTGTGGTGGGTATGGTGCCCGCGGTCTGTGTGGTGGGTATGGTGCCCGCGGTCTGTGTGGTGGGTATGGTGCCCGTGGTCAGTGTGGTGGGTATGGTGCCCGCGGTCAGTGTGGTGGGTATGGTGCCCGCGGTCAGTGTGGTGGGTATGGTGCCCGCGGTCAGTGTGCTGGGTATGGTGCCCGCGGTCAGTGTGGTGGGTATGGTGCCCGTGGTCTGTGTGGTGGGTATGGTGCCCGCGGTCAGTGTGGTGGGTATGGTGCCCGTGGTCTGTGTGGTGGGTATGGTGCCCGCGGTCAGTGTGGTGGGTATGGTGCCCGCGGTCAGTGTGGTGGGTATGGTGCCCGTGGTCTGTGTGGTGGGTATGGTGCCCGTGGTCTGTGTGGTGGGTATGGTGCCCGTGGTCTGTGTGGTGGGTATGGTGCCCGCGGTCAGTGTGGTGGGTATGGTGCCCGTGGTCTGTGTGGTGGGTATGGTGCCCGTGGTCTGTGTGGTGGGTATGGTGCCCGTGGTCTGTGTGGTGGGTATGGTGCCCGTGGTCTGTGTGGTGGGTATGGTGCCCGCGGTCAGTGTGGTGGGTATGGTGCCCGTGGTCTGTGTGGTGGGTATGGTGCCCGTGGTCTGTGTGGTGGGTATGGTGCCCGTGGTCTGTGTGGTGGGTATGGTGCCCGCTGTTGTTGTTGTGACACGAACTAAATTATAATATTGTGATTATAATGATTTAGATGGTGCAATGAGCATGTTTACAGTGATATGGGGGGGAGTATGTAAGGGGGGAGATGAGTATGGTGTGGGTAAGTGTAGATGAGTATGGTGTGGGTAAGTGTAGATGAGTATAGTGTGGGTAAGGGTAGATGAGTATGGTGTGGGTAAGTGTAGATGAGTATGGTGTGGGTAAGGGTAGATGAGTATGGTGTGGGTAAGTGTAGATGAGTATAGTGTGGGTAAGGGTAGATGAGTATGGTGTGGGTAAGTGTAGATGAGTATAGTGTGGGTAAGGGTAGATAAGTATGGTGTGGGTAAGTGTAGATGAGTATGGTGTGGGTAAGGGTAGATGAGTATGGTGTGGGTAAGTGTAGATGAGTATAGTGTGGGTAAGGGTAGATGAGTATGGTGTGGGTAAGTGTAGATGAGTATGGTGTGGGTAAGGGTAGATGAGTATGGTGTGGGTAAGTGTAGATGAGTATAGTGTGGGTAAGTGTAGATGAGTATGGTGTAGATAAGTGTAGATGAGTATGGTGTGGGTAAGGGTAGATGAGTATGGTGTGGGTAAGTGTAGATGAGTATGGTATGGGTAAGGGTAGATGAGTATGGTGTGGGTAAGTGTAGATGAGTATGGTGTGGGTAAGTGTAGATGAGTATGGTGTGGGTAAGTGTAGATGAGTATAGTGTGGGTAAGGGTAGATGAGTATGGTGTGGGTAAGTGTAGATGAGTATGGTGTGGGTAAGTGTAGATGAGTATGGTGTGGGTAAGTGTAGATGAGTATGGTGTGGGTAAG
>NC_091196.1:17388622-17461122 GCF_040958095.1 Procambarus clarkii
GGGCAGACAGTGGGGCACGACAGGGAGGGCAGACAGAGGGGCACGACAGGGAGGGCACGACAGTGGGGCAAGACAGGGAGGGCAGACAGTGGGGCACGACAGGGAGGGCAGACAGTGGGGCACGACAGGGAGGGCAGACAGTGGGGCACGACAGGGAGGGCAGACAGTGGGGCACGACAGTGGGGCACGACAGGGAGGGCAGACAGTGGGGCACGACAGGGAGGGCAGACAGAGGGGCACGACAGGGAGGGCAGACAGTGGGGCACGACAGGGAGGGCAGACAGTGGGGCACGACAGGGAGGGTACGACAGGGAGGGCAGACAGTGGGGCACGACAGGGAGGGCAGACAGTGGGGCACGACAGGGAGGGCAGACAGTGGGGCACGACAGGGAGGGTACGACAGGGAGGGCAGACAGAGGGGCACGACAGGGAGGGCACGACAGGGAGGGCAGACAGAGGGGCACGACAGGGAGGGTACGACAGGGAGGGCAGACAGAGGGGCACGACAGGGAGGGCACGACAGGGAGGGCAGACAGTGGGGCACGACAGGGAGGGTACGACAGGGAGGGCAGACAGAGGGGCACGACAGGGAGGGCACGACAGGGAGGGCAGACAGAGGGGCACGACAGGGAGGGCAGACAGAGGGGCACGACAGGGAGGGCAGACAGAGGGGCACGACAGGGAGGGCAGACAGAGGGGCACGACAGGGAGGGCAGACAGTGGGGCACGACAGGGAGGGCAGACAGAGGGGCACGACAGGGAGGGCAGACAGAGGGGCACGACAGGGAGGGCAGACAGTGGGGCACGACAGGGAGGGCAGACAGAGGGGCACGACAGGGAGGGCAGACAGAGGGGCACGACAGGGAGGGCAGACAGTGGGGCACGACAGGGAGGGCAGACAGAGGGGCACGACAGGGAGGGCAGACAGAGGGGCACGACAGGGAGGGCAGACAGAGGGGCACGACAGGGAGGGCACGACAGTGGGGCACGACAGGGAGGGCAGACAGAGGGGCACGACAGGGAGGGCAGACAGAGGGGCACGACAGGGAGGGCACGACAGTGGGGCACGACAGGGAGGGCAGACAGAGGGGCACGACAGGGAGGGCAGACAGAGGGGCACGACAGGGAGGGCAGATAGAGGGGCACGACAGGGAGGGCAGACAGAGGGGCACGACAGGGAGGGCAGACAGTGGGGCACGGCAGGGAGGGCACGACAGGGAGGGCAGACAGAGGGGCACGACAGGGAGGGCAGACAGAGGGGCACGACAGGGAGGGCAGACAGAGGGGCACGACAGGGAGGGCACGACAGTGGGGCACGACAGGGAGGGCAGACAGAGGGGCACGACAGGGAGGGCAGACAGAGGGGCACGACAGGGAGGGCAGACAGAGGGGCACGACAGGGAGGGCACGACAGTGGGGCACGACAGGGAGGGCAGACAGAGGGGCACGACAGGGAGGGCAGACAGAGGGGCACGACAGGGAGGGCAGACAGAGGGGCACGACAGGGAGGGCAGACAGTGGGGCACGACAGGGAGGGCAGACAGAGGGGCACGACAGGGAGGGCAGACAGAGGGGCACGACAGGGAGGGCAGACAGAGGGGCACGACAGGGAGGGCAGACAGAGGGGCACGACAGGGAGGGCAGACAGAGGGGCACGACAGGGAGGGCAGACAGAGGGGCACGACAGGGAGGGCAGACAGAGGGGCACGACAGGGAGGGCAGACAGAGGGGCACGACAAGGAGGGCAGACAGAGGGGCACCAGCACCACTGCCAAGCGGGCCGAGTCAACCTTCCCGTTCTCTAGATAAGACAAATGTGCATAAATTACCGTACATAATTAACCTGAATACCAGAGTGGAATATTACCTGGTCACCAGTGTTGGTGTCTGTGATAATGGTAAACTTGTTCATGTGATGGTACCAGGTGTATGGTGGTGTATGGTGGTGCATGGTGGTGCATGGTGGTGCATGGTGGTGTATCCTGGTGTATGGTGGTGTATCCTGGTGTATGGTGGTGTATGGTGGTGTATGGTGGTGTATCCTGGTATATCCTGGTGTATGGTGGTGTATCCTAGTGTATGGTGGTGTATCCTGGTGTATCCTGGTGTATGGTGGTGTATCCTGGTGTATCCTGGTGTATGGTGGTGTATGGTGGTGTATGGTGGTGTATCCTGGTGTATCCTGGTGTATCCTGGTGTATGGTGGTGTATGGTGGTGTATGGTGGTGTATGGTGGTGTATGGTGGTGTATCCTGGTGTATCCTGGTGTATGGTGGTGTATGGTGGTGTATGGTGGTGTATGGTGGTGTATCCTGGTGTATCCTGGTGTATGGTGGTGTATCCTGGTGTATGGTGGTGTATCCTGGTGTATCCTGGTGTATGGTGGTGTGTGGTGGTGCATGGTGGTGTATGGTGGTGTATTCTGGTGTATCCTGGTGTATGGTGGTGTATGGTGGTGTATCCTGGTGTATGGTGGTGTATGGTGGTGTATGGTGGTGTATCCTGGTGTATGGTGGTGTATCCTGGTGTATGGTGGTGTATGGTGGTGCATGGTGGTGTATCCTGGTGTATGGTGGTGTATCCTGGTATATCCTGGTGTATGGTGGTGTATCCTGGTGTATCCTGGTGTATGGTGGTGTATCCTGGTGTATCCTGGTGTATCCTGGTGTATGGTGGTGTATCCTGGTGTATGGTGGTGTATCCTGGTGTATGGTGGTGTATCCTGGTGTATGGTGGTGTATGGTGGTGTATGGTGGTGTATCCTGGTGTATGGTGGTGTATCCTGGTGTATCCTGGTGTATGGTGGTGTATCCTAGTGTATGGTGGTGTATCCTGGTGTATCCTGGTGTATGGTGGTGTATCCTGGTGTATCCTGGTGTATCCTGGTGTATCCTGGTGTATCCTGGTGTATCCTGGTGTATCCTGGTGTATCCTAGTGTATGGTGGTGTATCCTGGTGTATGGTGGTGTATGGTGGTGTATGGTGGTGCATGGTGGTGCATGGTGGTGTATCCTGGTGTATGGTGGTGTATCCTGGTATATGGTGGTGTATGGTGGTGTATGGTTGTGTATCCTGGTATATCCTGGTGTATGGTGGTGTATCCTGGTGTATGGTGGTGTATGGTGGTGCATGGTGGTGCATGGTGGTGTATCCTGGTGTATGGTGGTGTATCCTGGTATATGGTGGTGTATGGTTGTGTATCCTGGTATATCCTGGTGTATGTTGGTGTATCCTGGTGTATGGTGGTGTATCCTGGTGTGGTGGTGTATCCTGGTGTATGGTGGTGCATGGTGGTGTATGGTGGTGTGTGGTGGCGTATGGTGGTGTATGGTGGTGTATGGTGGTGTGTGGTGGTGTATGGTGGTGTATGGTGGTGTATGGTGGTGTGTGGTGGTGTGTGGTGGTGTGTGGTGGAGTATGGTGGTGTGTGGTGGTGTGTGGTGGTGTATGGTGGTGTATGGTGGTGCATGGTGGTGTATGGTTGTGCATGGTGGTGTATGGTAGTGTGTCCAGGAGTATAGTGGTGTATCCTGGTGTATGGTTGTGTATCCTGGTGTATGGTGCTGTATGGTGGTGTATCCTGATGTATGGTGGTGTATGACGGTGTATGGTGGTGTATGACGGTGTATCCTGGTGTATGAAGGTGTATCCTGGTGTATGAAGGTGTATCCTGGTGTATGGTGGTGTATCCTGGTGTATGGTGGTGTATGACGGTGTATCCTGGTGTATGAAGGTGTATCCTGGTGTATGAAGGTGTATCCTGGTGTATGAAGGTGTATCCTGGTGTATGAAGGTGTATCTTGGTGTATGGTGGTGTATCCTGGTGTATGGTGGTGTAAATAAGTAATTATTTAAAGGCACCTAGCCAGGCAGGCTGTGCAGCACCGTCAATAGTGCGGAATATTCAAAGGCGTTAAATATCACTACGGATGTCAACACGAGAACAAACACGCAACAGGCGATCGATATCAAAAGTATCCGATTCACCAACGATTCTATGGAGGGAGAAGTGACCGCGAGGGGCGGTCAGGAAGCAAGACACACGCTCGTCCTGGATGTCCGGACAGTCATCAAGGATATTCAATAATGTAAGAGGAACAATGTAGTTTCGACAGTAAGGAGGAGGGCGGCGCTCCATTAAGTGACCGTGAGTTAAGCGTTAATGACCAATACACAACCTTGCCAGAGCCGTTTCCTACCGCCGGTTACGGTGGTAGGAGGAAGGCAATATGGACACTCTACTCTTAAGAGCACGCAGTTTGTTACCAATAACAGAATACCAATGACCCTGCCAACAGGCAAGGATTGTGGAAAGAATAACTAGGTAGCAGGGTTAATTAGGAACACCTTTACGGGAGATGTACGGATAGCGGATAGGTGCAGATAGCTTCCTTAGCGGCAGCGTCCGCTCGCTCATTTAAGGAAACACCATTATTGCTGGGGACCCAGCAAAACTCGACCGTCTTAAATCTGCTGGAGATAAGAAACAGCCAATATTGAATTTCGACGACCACAGGATAGACAGGATTTAAAGACTCCAAAGCCATAAGGGCACTGCGAGAGTCAACCACAACAACAAAGGAAGAATTATGGCGAGAAAGCAGTTGACGAAGAGCTAACAAAACTGCATAAAGTTCACCCGTGAAGATGCTAGTCTCCGGAGGCCGGCGACACAGAGGTGCAGGTAGGAAATACACCGGAGAAGCCTACACCGTCAGCAGACTTGGACCCATCTCTGAAGACGGAGATGGAGTGGGAGTGTGAAGAAAAGTGAGCAAGGAAAAGCCGCTTCAGAACTGTAGGAGAGATAAAAGCTTAAGTCATGCGGGTTAAGGTTCTACAAAACTTAGAAAGAGGGACCCTCCAGGGGGGGGCAAGGATGGAATGACACGAGGAGAAAAACTGGTAACAGGACCCGAGAGAACCTTGCAAGTGAGACAACCGTACAGAAAGGGGAATGTAGTGAAAGGGAACAGACCCACAAGAGGGGAATGGTGAAAGTACGACATAAGTGAGAGTGAGGGTACTGAAGGGACCACACAAAGTAGTGAAGACAGTAGCGATCACGCTGATCCTGTAGAAACAGGACGCCGGTCTCAACATATAAGCTATGAATAGGGGTCGAACAAAAGGCACCACAGCTAAGACGAAACCCAGTATGATGAAGAGCATCAAGACGACGAAGGGTGGAGGGAGAGGCAAACAAGTTAGCTGGGCAACCATAATCGAGATGGGACAGCACAAGAGAGGAATGTAAAGAAAGGAGGGTGCGTCTATCAGCTCCCGTGGAAGTATGGGACAAGACTTTGAGTAAGTTAAGGGTCTTAGAGCAGTCAACTCGGAGCTAGGAGATATAGGGTGACCAGGACAAGCGAGTGTCAAAGATTAACCCAGAAGTTTAGCAGAACCCTTATACAAATGAGGATTACCATAAAGCGACAGAGGGGGTCGAAGGACGACCTGCTTCCGAGTAACGATCATAACACAAGTCTTAGCTGGAGAGAACTTGAAGCCATATTGGTGGCCCAGGACGACACAGCATCAATCGCAAGTTGAAGCCGCCGTTGGAGGAAAGGCGAGTCATCACCTTGACAGCAGAGGGTATGATCGTCAACATATAGAGCAGAGAAAATGTCAGAGGGAAGGGAAGAAAGAAGACCATTGAGGGCAACAAGAAAAAGAGTAGTGTTCAGAGCACTACCTCGGGGCACACCTTTGTATTGCAGAAAAAGAGGCAGAGAGAGAGCAGTACCAAGTCGCACTCGAAAGGAACGATGAGAGAGGAAGAGAGGGAGATTCTCTCTTCAAAGAGAGGCCAGAAAAGGAAGGCCAAAAGAACGGATTTGGGACTGAATATGACACCACCGCCAGGTGATGTCATACGCCTTTTCCAGGTAAAAAAGGACAATAACAACAACAACAGAGGACTTTGCAGCAAAGGCAGTACGAATATAGACCTCCAAGTTCACCAAGACATCAGTCGTGCTGCGACACTTGCAAAAGCGAAATTGAGAAGGGTAGAGGAGATGATAGCGTTCCAAGAACCACATCAGACGGACATTGACCACACGCTCAAATAGTTTGCAGACGCAACTCGTGAGAGCAATGGGGCGGAAGTCTTTAGGGATGACCCTTGAGTATCAGGTATCCGAATAGGAAGAACAACCGCCTCAAGCTAGTCCTCAGGAAATGAAGACGACTCCCAGACACAGTTACAAACAGTAAATACTGAAACGTGCACAGAGGGAGATGGCAAAGCAAATCATAATGAATATGATCCGAGCCCACCGCCGTAGATCCGCAGAGGGGCAGGGCAGACTAGAGTTCGGAGAGAAAGAGAAAGGATCGTAATAGGGAACCCGATGAGAAATACAAAAATCTAAGGGAGAACATTCAAGAGAGGGGCTTACGAGTAAGGAAAGAAACAGGAAGATGAGAGCAAGCGACAGCCCGAGCACAGTCTGCATTCCACCAGGGAACACGCACTTCCGCACGCCCCTGGAGGTAGAGCGAGGAACAGAGGGAAGGGCAGCATAAAAAACAGTGTTATGAAAGAAGAGGAGGGCTCGGGGATGGGGCAGTTCAGAGAGGTTGGAAAGAGAAGCACGCAAGGTGAAGAGGTTCCAGTCAGCCCTGGCAAACTGCCACATAGGGAAAGAGAAGGGAAGGCGGAAAGAGGAGGTGACAAGGATGGGGAAATGGTCACTGTTATGTAGGTCATAAAGAACCCTCCAAGTGAAGTCCAAATAAAGAGAAGACGAGCAGAGAGGAAGATCAAGGCAGGAAAGGGTGCAGTAGGGGAGTCCACATGAGTGAGTTCACCAGAATTCAGAAGAGAGAGAGAGAAGAAGAGAGGACAAAAGGTTCAAGAAGGCGGCCCCGGGTGTTTATCAGAACATCACCCCAGAGAGTATGCCGACAGTTGAAATCACCAAAAAGAAGCGAAGGCTCTGGCAAGGAGTCCAACAGGCGTTTAAGATCAGGAAGAGAAAGTGGGACATTCGTGGGGGAGATAAATGAAACAGACTGTATACCATTTACTCACAAAGATATAGGCCACAGAACACTGAATGAGCGACTGAAAAATTAGGGGGACGAAGGGAATATCAAGACGGATCAAGAGAGCAGTAGAGGCATAGGCCCCAGCAAGACCTGGAGAGGAAGAAAGAAAGGAATGACCACGGAAGTGACCAGGACGAGCACCAAGCATCGGCTCCTGGAGACAAACACAAAGTGGGGAAAACTGTGTGATCAGAAGTTAGTTTATGGAAGTTGGCATAAAAACCACGATTATTCCATTGAAGAACAGACATAGACAAAAAAAGGGAGAACAGAAACAGAGAAAACAAGGGAGAAAGAAAGGCAAAGTAGAACACAGGAAACTAAGGAAGAAAAAGATTAGGATCAGTGAAATCAGGGTGACGGGTAGAGGTAAAGCTAGCAAAGATAATTAACAGACAAGGGAGCGGGAGGATGCACCAGAGGCGAACGGACTGAGTACGGAGGGGGGGGGGGAGGCAAGGGAATCATTGGCAGGAAGGACATAAACAGGTGAGGGCACCGGACCGCCTCATATTTGTAATGCACATGTGTGGGAGGAGGCAGGGTGGGCGCCACTGTAATTGATGCAGAGAGTTTGAGAAGTGCACTCCATGTTGGAGTGACCCGAAGCTCCACCCAAGGAGCAGAGAGAGACCTCACTTGTGCACCTGTGCATCTGAAGGGACTATGCCCAAATCTCCAGCACCTGCTGCAGAGGCGAGGAGAGGGGACGTACTCCTGAACGGAGCATCTGGCAGCAGCGAGAATGGCTGAAGAGGGAAGGGACCGACCATCAAACGTGACCTTCACAACGGGAAGAGGCTGATGGCGACAACCACGATGGGGTCGAGTGAAGGTGCCCACCTGGAGGACAGAATGGCCTTGGGCCTCAAGGATATACTTAATATCGTCGTGGCAGTCTTTAAGTTCTCTGTCACCAGTCGTGACAAGGTGTGGGAGAAGAACTGTGCCAATGCTGGCATTCAACAGGGCAACACTGCCAACCAACACTCGAGTCCTCACTGCCTGCAGGTGTTGCAGGACATGTGAGGCGCTGCAATATCTTCTGATGTCGGCTGGTAATTTGAAGCAGATGAATGAGGCCACGACACATCTGACAGCCTCATTATCCTGACCTGACCTGAACTGGTTGAGCTGTTAGCACACATGGCAGTGACTCCTCATTGTTTACCGATAGGCTGATGACTAGTCCTGCTCTACTGCCACGGAGTCTTCAATAACATCGGCGACAATACTGGGATGAGATGTGGTGGAGGTGCGGGGAGGAACTTTTACCTGGCAGTGAATGGCGGGAACCTGCGGCAGACTCGGGACGTCTGCTGAGGCCGCTGGGACTCGCTGACAGCCTGGCTCATGCTGGAGAACTTGGTACAGACACAGCAGAAGAGGTGGAGGTGATGATGGGAGGTACAGACACAGCAGAAGAGGTGGTGATGGGAGGTACAGACACAGCAGAAGAGGTGGTGGTGGGAGGTACAGACACAGCAGAAGAGGTGGAGGTGGTGATGGGAGGTACAGACACAGCAGAAGAGGTGATGATGGGAGGCACAGACACGCTGCTGGTCCCGAGGGCCCGTCCTCTCGGCTCACACTGTGTACCACAATAGGGGACACAGCGCCTCTTGTGCTCCCCTAGGCTAACTTCTAACCTCCCCTAGGATGCAACCCACAACAGTTGGCTAACACCGGGGTACTTATTTACTGCTAGGTAAATGGAGGCATCAGGTGAAAGGACACGTTGTCCAGATGCTTCTGTCCTGCCTCGGTACTAGAACCCTAGACGATTAGGCTGTGGTGTGACTGCCTCTCCACGACAAAAAAAAATTGTATATATTCCGTCACTCTGATGGGCGTTAGTTCAACATTTGGAAATTTTAGCGAAAAATGAAAGCCAAACAATTTGTGTGAACGGGACGAGGTATCCGCCGGGGCTCTAACAGAATGTCAAGATGAGCTGTGGCAACTCCTGAATACTTAATGTATCATTACACTGGAGCAGAGTGCCGCGGAGGCTTGCTAATGTTAGACTGATTTCTAACATGGGGACACATCACTTTCACCGGACACACGCCCCAGATGCTGGCACGCCTACTCTCGGAAAATGGCTGGACTGGACACATACAATTCACATACGGTTTTGAAGGAGACATTTGGATAAAGAATTTGCATAATAGTTTTAGCAAGGAACATTAATTTTTAATCCATTTTATCCCATTAATTTCCGTCGTTTATTAAACAATTTGTAGTGGGAGAAGATTATGAATTATACCTGCAGTTATACATAGCATTGTGTGCTCTTCCTGGTGGAACTAGTGAGCAAGGCAGAGACACGTGATGTAGCTAAGGGATATGTACAATGATATCACAGTCCCGTGTCAAATCTATAGACGAGATATCCTAAGTTTAATTATAGCAATGTTATCCCATAGTCCACAGGACTGTGGTCAGGCCACAGCAGGACAACGCCTCAAGGAGAGTAACCAACAGCTGTGTCTTGAGACTTTAGTTGTTTACCATATAACTGATATCTTCTTAGTGACAGGAGGTGAGGAGACCCTGCGGGGTGGGACCCTCCCTGGGGGCCCTGAGGGAGAGGCAGGTGCGCCCTTACCGTCGCTATGGCCCTCTACACTTCACTACAGGGGAAAGAACTGTTGGAGATGTGGAAAATTGCAAATATGGCCCCTATATCAATCCACATAAAAAGTCCATCATCGATCAAGGTACAAGAAGTGCAGTAAGATGATGGTGGTGTCCTTGAGAGACGGTAGAGTGCCCACTCTCCTGCCACGGCTCCTGCAGGCACTCTTGCAACACACACCTCCTCTTGTGGAGTGTGAGAGGCCACAACCAGGTCATCCCTGGCTTAACAACTACGCCACCCTCCTAACTCGCCACTCTATAGTCCTAATGTGACCACCTCGTTACACATGGCCAGATGCACCTTTTGGGGCCCAGGAAATGATACTAGAGTTATCAGGTAACAGTTGGATGAGACTCAACTTGCCAAGTCTCAATGGGAACACAAATCTTGGAGATATAGTTAGTCGGGATCTTAATTAAGGCGAAAAATCAATAAATAGACAATTCGAAATAGGTAAAGTTTATTTCATTACAGGAAGTGTTAGCAAAATAACATCTAGTTTTATGCATCAACATTGTTTGCTATAATTAAAATCCTCTGGAATGAAGAGATTTAGAGGAAGATTACTTCATATGGTGTCCAAGACGAGGAGTAAACTCTCACACGAATATATTATACAAACTGATGAGTGGGCAAAAGAAATGACTTATTAATAAGGTATTAAATATATCAGTACAAAGTACACTTAATACTGAGAACAAATTGAATAAATTAAGATTCCAGAGAAAACCTGGGTAAATACTGGACTGGAAATAGGGTTGGTGATTTATGGGACAAATTACCGGGAACACAATAGACAGGTGATCGTTGGATTGTTTCAAGCGGAGGTTAGACATAACTGCCCTGCACGGGGCAAATAGGCCTTCAGCAGTGTCCTATATTTATATGTTGTTAAGCGGCCATTGTTACTGCCTCTCACTCTCGCGGGATGACCTACAATGACGACTCATTGTAAGAGAAACTTGGAAATATAATAAATAAGATGGGGTAAGATGGGGCACCCAGAGACCCCCATCCTTGTCCCCTCCTTCACACCCCCCCCATCTTTGTCCCCTCCCTCACACCCCCCCATCCTTGTCCCCTCCCTCACACACACCCCCATCCTTGTCCCCTCCCTCACACCCCCCCCCCATCCTTGTCCCCTCCCTCACACACACCCCCATCCTTGTCCCCTCCCTCACACACCCCCCATCCTTGTCCCCCTGCCTCACACCCCCCCCATCCTTGTCCCCTCCCTCAACCCCCCCCCCCCATCCTTGTCCCCTCCCTCACACACCCTCCCCATCCCCCCCATCCTTGTCCCCTCCCTCACACACCCCCCCATCCTTGTCCCCTCCCTCACACACCCTCCCCATCCCCCCCATCCTTGTCCCCTCCCTCACACACAACCTCCCCATCCCCCCCATCCTTGTCCCCCTCCCTCACGCACCCTCCACATCCCCCCATTCTTGCCCCCTCCCTCACACACCCTCCCCATCCCCCCCCCCCCCTCACTAGAGTCATTTTCACTACACACTATCTACATCACTGTAATCAAAAGGTTGTGACCAGAATGTAAATCTCTTATCTGAACATTCGTTTTGTTATATCAGTATCTGAATATACATTTTCTTTATTAATATATTAGGTACATGTGCATGTGTACAGCTGCCCTAGACTATATGAAGGGGAGTACAGTGTGTCAAAAAGCTAGCTACGTGGTACTAAAAACTCCCCATCACACAGGATGGTTAGTCATACAGAGGCATGTGATGAGTACTCTGCACTGGCAGACTCTGGGTGCATTATGAGGATATCAACATATACAAATATTTAGATAAATGATAAACTCTACGGACTTTTGGTTGCACATTTTCTGTGACTTCATGAAGGTGGCGCAGAGGACGAGGCCCCCCCTTGAGGGGAAGGGAAATGTTGCTTCCAGCCTTGGGACAGACAAGTATACAGACTATCTCTTTCATAGATAGATGGAGTACCTGGCAGTGCCCGGGTACCTGTTGATTTCTCTGTCTCGCTCTTTTTGTGTGTGTGCCCCTCTCTCTCTCTCTCTCTCTCTCTCTCTCTCTCTCTCTCTCTCTCTCTCTCTCTCTCTCTCTCTCTCTCTCTCTCTCTCTCTCTCTCTCTCCCTCCATTGCCTCTCTTCCCTTCCTTCGTCCCTCCCTTTTCCCTCCATCTCCTCCTCCCTGCACACACACGCTCGTCCCCGTCACAGTTATCTTGAGGTTATCTTGAGATGATTTCGGGGCTTTAGTGTCCCCGCGGCCCGGTCCTCGACCAAGCCTCCACCCCCAGGAAGCAGCCCGTGACAGCTGACTAACACCCAGGTACCTATTTTACTGCTAGGTAACAGGGGCATAGGGTGAAAGAAACTATGCCCAATGTTTCTCGCCGGCGCCTGGGATCGAACCCAGGACCACAGGATCACAAGTCCAGCGTGCTGTCCGCTCGGCCGACCGGCTCCCCCTAACGGTAACCAAAGGTTGCGCCCAGAATGTCAGTCTGTCACCTGAACACATGTTTTTAAAAGTAAACATCTGAATTAGATATTATTTTAACCATTGCTAAACTCTATGGATTCGGTCCTGAAAATTTCTCATCCAAGAGACTTAGTGAAGGAGCAGTATTGGGGCCGCGCCCCCTAAAGGGAGGGACTGGGTGGACCCCTGAACCACCTATGACACTCCCGATAAAAGGACCATAAATCCTGCAAAGTTTAGTGACACTAGCCCCAAGCATCTGGCCTCCATCCTCGAACAAACAGACAAGAATTCTCTTTTACAGATATCGATGTAAAGTTGTAAATACTTTCTTCAGAAAGTTGAGGTCTTGTGTTCCTGGTGGTGATAACTAGTTAAGTGTGGCACAGTCATGTGCCTGGAGGGAGGGAGGGAGGGAGAGGGTTAGCACTAAATTGTACTCACTTAAGCATACTTGCGGGGGTTGAACTTCAGTTCTTTCGTCCCGCCTCTCAACGATCAATATACTGGTGTACAGGTTCCTGAGCCAGTTGGGCTCTATCTTATCTACATTTGAAACTGTGTATGGAGTCAGCCTCCATCACATCACTGCCTAATGCATTCCATCTGTTCATTACTCTGACACTGAAAAAGTTCCTTCTAACGTCCCTGTGGCTCATTTGGTACTCAGTTGCCCCCTGTAAGCCCCATGTGTCCCTTAGTGCGTGTGTGCTTGTGTTAAACAATCTAGCTTTATTTACTCTGTCAATTCCCATGAGAATTTTTTTAAGTGTTGATTACATCTCCACTAACTCTTCCGTCTTCTATTGATGAGAAGTTTAGTTCCCGTAGTCTCTCCCCGTAGCTCATACCCGTCAGCTCGGGTATTAGTCTGGTGCATACCTTTGAACCTTCTCCAACTTAGCCATATGCTTACTAAGTCATATGCATGTTGGAGCTGCATACTCCAGGACTGGTCTGATATATGTAGAAAACAAGGTTCTAAATGATCAGCAGGGCCACTTCTCTACCTCTTGTGTCCCTCCTTCCTTACTACATAGTATTCTTGTAGTGTTGTTGTGACTTCTGTCAGTTTTGTTTCTGTGAGTGCTATTATGACTGAGTGTTTCTTCTTGTGAATGTTCCCCAAGTTCACTTATTTTATTTGTAATCCCATCTATGTTTGAGAACATTGTCTTAAAGGTCGATTTCTCCTGTCCATTCTTGCTTCCTGTCTTCCTTGTTGAGCATTCCGTTGGCACAGGAAGTTGTTCCATGGGTGTGGCAGATTGTAAGATAGTTAACGGCACATCAGAGAATTCTGGGGTGAAAAGATGGAGTGTTAAGGGAAGAGGCAACAGGAAGGCTATGGGGTGAGGTGGGAGGGAAGAGTGGACATTTGAATGGGTTACAGGAAAGGCTTGGGATGAGGAGGGTTTCTGAGAGTTGGGGTATTGTACTTCTCTCTTGGGTTGCTGAGCTGCTGGTGGTGGGTTCCCCACTCCCCACTGGGATTGTGGGATTGTTGAGGAGTGGACTGTGGTTCCCTGATACTCTTCTCTCTCCCTGCACTTCTTTTTTGGGTTTGCTGCAATGATTCTTTAGTCCCTCGTCATGTTCCATCTAAAGGAATACCTTGTATTCCATTACATTTAACAGTTTACTCTTCTTTGCTAGAATTTCCTCTTTTGTGTCTCGCTCATGAATACTGTCTTTATCAGTCGATCTCTGTGAATAAGTAAAGGGAAGCCTGAAAGCTTGAAAACCTTCTCTGCACTTTGTTCCGCACCCTCCATCTGTACCCCTTTCATGCTCTGTCACTGCCGCCCTGCTCTTAGCTTTCCACTTTGCCTGACTGGAACCTTGATGTTCCTTCATGCCTACTACTACCACTTATATTTTCCTTTCCAGCAGCTGACTAGGGCACCTTACTACTTCCTGTGAGGAAGCTGCTCTCATGGCTACTCCAATGTGGACATAACTTCTGGGGTCTTTCTTGGCATCTACAACTGTGGCTTGTATTGTAGGGGTTCCCTCCGTTTCCCAGTTTCCTGGGGATAGTTGTAGTCTGGTACTGAGCTTGAGTAGTGTTCTGCCTGAGGCTTTATACCTCTTCCTTAACTGCTCTCAGCTCGTCTTGTAGACTCTTTATTGTGTCCCTCATGTCTCCCAGTTCCTGGGTGCTAAGACTGTTGCTGGTCCTGTTGCTGGTGGGGTCCCTGGTGCTGGTGTGGGCTGCGTCGTGACCCCTTCACTCTCCAGGTTACCCCGCAGTAATAGGTTATCTGTGTTTGGTGGAGTGGACTACGTGCCGGCCATCACACGCGCTCCACCACAACAACGCCTGCACCCTCTTGTTGTCCGGAGCGGTGTTCTGTCCAGTGGCTCCCCGGGGGATATTGTGTCACGTGTCCGGGGGGGCTATTGTGTCCAGCGGCTCCCCGGGGGATATTCTGTCACGTGTCCGGGGGGCTATTGTGTCCAGTGGCTCCCCGGGGGATATTGTGTCACGTGTCCGGGGGGCTATTGTGTCCAGTGGCTCCCCGGGGGATATTCTGTCACGTGTCCGGGGGGCTATTGTGTCCAGTGGCTCCCCGGGGGATATTGTGTCACGTGTCCGGGGGGCTATTGTGTCCAGCGGCTCCCCGGGGGATATTCTGTCACGTGTCCGGGGGGCTATTGTGTCCAGTGGCTCCCCGGGGGATATTGTGTCACGTGTCCGGGGGGCTATTGTGTCCAGTGGCTCCCCGGGGGATATTCTGTCACGTGTCCGGGGGGCTATTGTGTCCAGTGGCTCCCCGGGGGATATTGTGTCACGTGTCCGGGGGGCTATTGTGTCCAGCGGCTCCCCGGGGGATATTGTGTCAGGTGTCCGGGGGGCTATTGTGTCCAGTGGCTCCCCGGGGGATATTGTGTCAGGTGTCCGGGGGGCTATTGTGTCCAGTGGCTCCCCGGGGGATATTGTGTCAGGTGTCCGGGGGGCTATTGTGTCCAGTGGCTCCCCGGGGGATATTCTGTCAGGTGTCCGGGGGGCTATTGTGTCCAGTGGCTCCCCGGGGGATATTCTGTCACGTGTCCGGGGGGCTATTGTGTCCAGCGGCTTCCTGGGAGAAACTGTTTTGTGTTCGCCAGAAATGGCTGTAAAAAGATTCAAATATGATTTAGCTCCCACACATTTCTTGTGTAAATTTATGAAATAATTAACATATAAACCGTCCAATATGTTCTTGGCTCAGATGTCATTTAGATGTTGGTTACTCTGGCCTAACTTATTTTATTAATAATCACTGGACGGTCTAATTGTAGTGATTTATGGCTTGAGTGCTGAGGTGGTGGGCGGCCTCAACATGTACTCACCTATTTGTGCTTGCGGGGGTTGAGCTCTGGCTCTTTGGTCCCGCCTCTCAACTGTCAATCAACTGTTGTACAGGTTCCTGAGCCTATTGGGCTCTATCATATCTACGCTTGAAACTGTGTATGGAGTCAGCCTCCACCACATTACTGCCTAATGCATTCCATTTGTCAACTACTCTGACACTAAAAAAAATCTTTCTAATATCTCTGTGGCTCATTTGGGCACTCAGTTTCCACCTGTGTCCCCTAGTGCGTGTGCCCCTTGAGTTAAATAGCCTGTCTTTATCTACCCTGTCAATTCCTCTGAGAATCTTGTACGTGGTAATCATATCCTCCCCTAACTCTTCTGTCTTCTAGCGACGTGAGGTTTAATTCCCGTAGTCTCTCCTCGTAGCTCATACCTCTCATCTCGGGTACTAGTCTGGTGGCAAACCTTTGAACTTTTTCCAGTTTGGTCTTATCCTTGACTAGATATGGACTCCATGCTGGGGCTGCATACTCCAGGATTGGTCTGACATAGGTGGTATACAAAGTTCTGAATGATTCCTTGCACAAGTGTCTAAATACCGTTCTTATGTTAGCCAGCCTGGCATATGCTGCTGATGTTATCCTCTTGATATGGGCTGCAGGAGACAGGTCTGGCGTGATATCAACCCCCAGGTCTTTCTCTCTCTCTCTGACTCGTGTAGAATTTCATCTCCCAAATGATACCTTGTATCTGGCCTCCTGCTCCCTACACCTATCTTCATTACATTACATTTGCTTGGGTTAAACTCTAACAACCATTTGTTCGACCATTCCTTTAGTTTGTCTAGATCTTCTTGAAGCCTCAAGCAGTCCTCCTCTGTCTTAATCCTTCTCATAATTTTGGCATCGTCAGCAAACATTGAGAGAAATGAGTCTATACCCTCCGGGAGATCATTTACATATATCAGAAACAAGATAGGACCGAGTACAGAGCCCTGTGGGACTCCACTGGTGACTTCACTCCAATCTGAGCTCTCACCCCTCACTGAAACTCTTTGCTTCCTATTGCTTAGGTACTCCCTTATCCACTGGAGCACCTTACCAGTTACTCCTGCCTGTTTCTCCAGCTTATGTACCTGCCTCTTATGGGGGACTGTATCAAAAGCTTTCCGACAGTCCAAAAAAATGCAGTCCACCCAGCCTTCTCTTTCTTG
Source organism: Procambarus clarkii (assembly GCF_040958095.1). Taxonomy (NCBI): domain Eukaryota; kingdom Metazoa; phylum Arthropoda; class Malacostraca; order Decapoda; family Cambaridae; genus Procambarus; species Procambarus clarkii. Next base: position 17,405,320 of record NC_091196.1, read on the forward strand.
CTTAATCTTTGTCACCTGATCGTAGAATTCTATCAAGCCTGAACTTGATAGAATTCAAGTTCAGGCTTGAATTTGAATTCAAGCCTGAAATTGAATTTCAGGCTTGAAATTCTGAAGCCTGAATTTCTTCAGGCTTCAGAAATTCAGAAATTTACCCTCCCTGAACCCATTTTGATGGGTTGTTACGAAGTCCCTTCTCTCCAGATGTGTTTCTAGATTTTTTTCTCACGATCTTCTCCATCACTTTGCATGGTATGCAAGTTAAGGACACTGGCCTGTAGTTCAGTGCCTCTTTTCTGTCACCCTTTTTGTATATTGGGACCACATTAGCCGCCTTCCATATTTCTGGTAGGTCTCCCATCTCCAGTGACCTACAATACACTATGGAGAGTGGCAAGCAGAGTACCTCTGCACACTCTTCCAATACCCATGGTGAGATCCCGTCTGGACCAACAGCCTTTCTCACATCTAGATCCAACAGGTGTCTCTTGACCTCATCTCTCGTAATTTCGAACCCTTCCAAGGCCGCCTGGTTTACTGCCCCCTCTCCTAGCGCAGTGACCTCACCATATTCTATTGTGAAGACCTCCTGGAACCTCTTGTTGAGTTTCTCACACACCTCTTTGTCATTCTCTGTATACCTGTCCTCGTCTGTTCTAAGTTTCATTACCTGTTCTTTCACTGTTGTTTTCCTTCTGATGTGACTTTGGAGTAGCTTTGGATCGGTCTTGGCTTTGTTTGCCATATCATTTTCATAACTTTTCTCTGCTTCTCTTCTCACCCTGACGTACTCATTCCTGGTTCTCTGGTATCTCTCTCTGCTTTCTGGTGTTCTGTTATTCCGGAAGTTCCTCCACGCCCTTTTGTTCAGTTTCTTCGCTTCCATACATGCCCTATTATACCAGGGATTCTTCTGTTGCTTCTCGGATTTTTCCCTTTGGGCCGGGATGAACCTGTTTACTGCCTCCTGACACTTTTGGGTAACATAGTCCATCATACCTTGTACAGACTTATCTCTGAGGTCTGTGTCCCAAGGTATTTCCCTTAGGAAACTTCTCATCCCCACATCCCCTCATGTGGTACACGGAGTGGGCGGCCACATGTGGTAGACAGAGTGGGCGGCCTCATGTGGTAGACAGAGTGGGCGGCCTCATGTGGTAGACAGAGTGGGCGGCCTCATGTGGTAGACAGAGTGGGCGGCCACAACATGTGGTAGACAATAGAGCAGCTTCCAGTCATCCCAGAGTCATCTCTCTGGCCGGCAAAGTCACTCATAAATTGAATTTAATTTAATATATTATTTATTGAAATTATCTCGCGTAAAGAATAATGAGCATATTAATAGTAGGCTCTTACGTGAGATATTGTGTTGCCGCTCTCAAGTTCCTCAGCGTCTCCCGCCATATATACCGCCACAACACCTGCCCTGGGTTACTGGGGCGGGGTACCACTTATCTATGGCTGAAGTGCGAGGTGCGCACGACTTGACTTAGGACTCTAGGAGACGTTCAGAACGGCAGCAGAACACTAAGACTCTGGCTGGGTTACGAGGGCGGGCTGGTACCAGCCGCCATGCAGTCAGCCAGGCGCCAGCGTCGTCTTCCTCCCGCCACCGCCGGAGTCAAGGAGAAACTATCGTATATTATTTACTCATTTAGATTTTTTAAGGCTCTATCTGTGTGTAAATTTTAACACATAATGTTAACTCAATAAATTCTTTAAGAAATAGTTTATTTCATTCGTTTAATTTATAACGAGTGATCGGAGACCAATTTAGTTTCCAATTTGTTTGTGATTGTGTGTGACGCAAGAGCCAGGCCGACGCTGCCAGCCATGGGGTATTGTGTGTGACGCAAGAGCTAGGCCGACGCCGCCAGCCATGGGGTATTGTGTGTGACGCAGGAGCCAGGCCGACGCCGCCAGCCATGGGGTATTGTGTGTGACGCAGGAGCCAGGCCGACGCCGCCAGCCATGGGGTATTGTGTGTGACGCAGGAGCCAGGCCGACGCCGCCAGCCATGGGGTATTGTGTGTGACGCAGGAGCCAGGCCGACGCCGCCAGCCATGGGGTATTGTGTGTGACGCAGGAGCCAGGCCGACGCCGCCAGCCATGGGGTATTGTGTGTGACGCAGGAGCCAGGCCGACGCCGCCAGCCATAGGGTATTGTGTGTGACGCAGGAGCCAGGCCGACGCCGCCAGCCATGGGGTATTGTGTGTGACGCAGGAGCCAGGCCGACGCCGCCAGCCATGGTGTATTGTGTGTGACGCAAGAGCCAGGCCGACGCCGCCAGCCATGGGGTATTGTGTGTGACGCAGGAGCCAGGCCGACGCCGCCAGCCATGGGGTATTGTGTGTGACGCAGGAGCCAGGCCGACGCCGCCAGCCATGGGGTATTGTGTGTGACGCAGGAGCCAGGCCGACGCCGCCAGCCATGGGGTATTGGCGTCGCTCCAATCTTACAAACATATACTATGTATGAATTTGTTAATTAAATAGTGTGTCTCTCATAAAGCTTTATACTAATATTTCATTATTACAAGTTATTGTAATATTTCCCACAGCTTCAGAGGAGTATTCTGACCTGTGGCTTCAGAGGAGTATTCTGGCCTGTGGCTTCAGAGGAGTATTCTGGCCTGTGGCTTCAGAGGAGTATTCTGACCTGTGGCTTCAGAGGAGTATTCTGACCTGTGGCTTCAGAGGAGTATTCTGGCCTGTGGCTTCAGAGGAGTATTCTGACCTGTGGCTTCAGAGGAGTATTCTGGCCTGTGGCTTCAGAGGAGTATTCTGGCCTGTGGCTTCAGAGGAGTATTCTGGCCTGTGGCTTCAGAGGAGTATTCTGACCTGTGGCTTCAGAGGAGTATTCTGGCCTGTGGCTTCAGAGGAGTATTCTGACCTGTGGCTTCAGAGGAGTATTCTGACCTGTGGCTTCAGAGGAGTATTCTGGCCTGTGGCTTCAGAGGAGTATTCTGACCTGTGGCTTCAGAGGAGTATTCTGACCTGTGGCTTCAGAGGAGTATTCTGGCCTGTGGCTTCAGAGGAGTATTCTGACCTGTGGCTTCAGAGGAGTATTCTGGCCTGTGGCTTCAGAGGAGTATTCTGACCTGTGGCTTCAGAGGAGTATTCTGGCCTGTGGCTTCAGAGGAGTATTCTGACCTGTGGCTTCAGAGGAGTATTCTGACCTGTGGCTTCAGAGGAGTATTCTGGCCTGTGGCTTCAGAGGAGTATTCTGACCTGTGGCTTCAGAGGAGTATTCTGACCTGTGGCTTCAGAGGAGTATTCTGGCCTGTGGCTTCAGAGGAGTATTCTGACCTGTGGCTTCAGAGGAGTATTCTGACCTGTGGCTTCAGAGGAGTATTCTGACCTGTGGCTTCAGAGGAGTATTCTGGCCTGTGGCTTCAGAGACTCCTATCAGCGTCGCTATACAGAGGTCGTGACATCTTAAACATGCTAAACGGGCCTATTTTATATGTATTTCTTTTTATAAAGCTTTCTAGCAAGCAGTGACAGATGTCGGAAAACCCGACACCATATACTAATATTAATACAATATACAGATAATATTGCTGCTGGGTTGTATAAACAAGTTAACCCATAGAAAATGTAGCCTATAGTGCAATTTTCCGTCAATACAAAACGGGATATCATTGCTACGTTGCTATTCAATTTACCAGCTATTCTGCTGGGAATTATTCCTAATACAACATTCTTTGGACTCTAAACATCATAAAAACACATCACTTAAATTAACTTAATTATTAGTACCAAAATAGAGTAAATGTTGGCACTCTCTAACTACTTCTTGACGCATCTGGGGCCAGATTCTCGAAAGCACTTACGAACCTGTACATCTTTTCTCAATGTTTGGCGGCTTTGTTTCTAATTATTAAACAGTTAATGAGCTCCGAAGCACCAGGAGGCTTGTTTATAACAATAACAACAGTTGATTGGCAAGTTTTCATGCTTGTAAACTGTTTAATAAATGTAACCAAAGCCATCAAAGATTGAGGAAAGATGTACACGTTCGTAAGTGCTTTCGTGAATCTGGCCCTTGGAGAAGAAGGGATGTGTCAGTGGGAGGGAGGCCTCAGAGTCAGCCATTATTGTTAGACCAGGTCGCTGGAGCAGAACCGCTCCAAATAGACTCCCTTGGACGACGTGTTATGGAGAGTAAATTAGTGCTTCCATCATCAACACGCAGTCATCATCTAGACAAGGGAAGTGTCTGTCCGAAACCCGTTTATTATCTTTACATTCCTGGTAGTGTTAGGTAGGAACGAGGGGGAGCCACCATCCCAGAGGGAGTAATATTCCCATCTCCTTATTTAAATTGGCAATATTTCCTCTGCAGGCGATGAGTCACAATAACGTGGCTAAAGTATGTTGACCAGACCACACACTAGAAGGTGAAAGGACGACGACGTTTCGGTCCGTCCTGGACCATTCTCAAGTCGATTGAGAATGAATCGGTCCGTCCTGGACTTGAGAATGGTCCAGGACGGACCGAAACGTCGTCGTCCCTTCACCTTCTAGTGTGGGGTCTGGTCAACATATTTCCTCTGATATAGCTGTCATATAGATAGGATTATTGTTATTATTGCAAGTGCCCTTTGACAGGACCAATTGAAGAGGAAGCAGAAGTTACTTGGTACACCAGTACATGCTGGTGATGCCAGCCTCAACCACCAGGATTATTTGGTGTCATTATCCTTGTTTACACTTGGTGAACCAGGCCTACCATACAATAAGATAAGGCCTCCTAATTTGTATTACTAATAAGTAGTCTAATATTATAGTGAATGTTAGTCAATCAATTTTGATTGACTAATCATAATTTAATATACCCCCCCCCCTTAATGTGCAAGGAGTCGATTTGTGAGAATTTGCAGATATACATACACTAAATAGCATACACTTTGCTATCGAAATATATAAATTAACATAGATATAAATTCATATAAATTAAATAAATATAAATATCACAGGTCGGTTCCCCACAACAGTGATGTGACAGTCATGTGACGGTGATGTGACGGTGATGTGACAGTGATGTGACGGTGATGTGACGGTGATGTGACAGTGATGTGACGGTGATGTGACAGTGATGCTGTCAAGTTTCTCCCGGTCTGGTAATTGGTTTCATTGTCCCCGTCCTCTCTCACTTTCTCTTTCTTGTTCACTCCTTCGTTAGTGGTCTCCTGTCACTCACCCGTCACTGTTCCGTCACTCCCCGTCACTCACCCGTCACTGTTCCGTCACTCACCCGTCACTGTTCCGTCACTCACCCGTCACTGTTCCGTCACTCACCCGTCACTGTTCCGTCCCTCACCCGTCACTGTTCCATCCCTCACCCGTCACTGTTCCGTCCCTCACCCGTCACTGTTCCGTCCCTCACCGGTCACTGTTCCGTCACTCACCCGTCACTATTCCGTCCCTCACCCGTCACTGTTCCGTCCCTCACCCGTCACTCTGTTCCGTCACTCACCCGTCACTGTTCCGTCACTCACCCGTCACTGTCTTCCGTCACTCACAGGTCACTGTGTTCCGTCACTCACCCGTCACTGTGTTCCGTCACTCACCCTTCACTGTTCCGTCACTCACCCGTCACTGTTCCGTCCCTCACCCGTCACTGTTCCGTCACTCACCCGTCACTGTCCCGTCACTCCCCGTCACTCACCCGTCACTGTTCCGTCACTCACCCGTCACTGTTCCGTCACTCACCCGTCACTGTTCCGTCACTCACCCGTCACTGTTCCGTCCCTCACCCGTCACTGTTCCATCCCTCACCCGTCACTGTTCCGTCCCTCACCCGTCACTGTTCCGTCCCTCACCGGTCACTGTTCCGTCACTCACCCGTCACTATTCCGTCCCTCACCCGTCACTGTTCCGTCCCTCACCCGTCACTCTGTTCCGTCACTCACCCGTCACTGTTCCGTCACTCACCCGTCACTGTCTTCCGTCACTCACAGGTCACTGTGTTCCGTCACTCACCCGTCACTGTGTTCCGTCACTCACCCTTCACTGTTCCGTCACTCACCCGTCACTGTTCCGTCCCTCACCCGTCACTGTTCCGTCACTCACCCGTCACTGTTCCGTCACTCACCCGTCACTGTTCCGTCACTCACCCGTCACTGTTCCGTCACTCACCCGTCACTGTTCCGTCACTCACCCGTCACTGTTCCGTCACTCACCCGTCACTGTTCCGTCACTCACCCGTCACTGTTCCGTCACTCATCCGTCACTGTTCCGTCACTCACCCGTCACTGTTCCGTCCCTGTTCCGTCACTCACCCGTGACTGTTCCGTCACTCACCCGTCACTGTTCCGTCACTCACCCGTCACTGTTCCGTCCCTCACCCGTCACTGTTCCGTCACTCACCCGTCACTGTGTTCCGTCACTCACCCGTCACTGTTCCGTCACTGTTCTGTCACTCACCCGTGACTGTTCCGTCACTGTTCCGTCACTCACCCGTCACTGTTCCGTCCCGCACCCGTCACTGTTCCGTCACTCACCCGTCACTGTTCAGTCACTCACCCGTCACTGTTCCGTCCCTCACCCGTCACTGTGTTCCGTCACTCACCCGTCACTGTTCCGTCACTCACCCGTTACTGTTCCGTCCCTCACCCGTCACTGTGTTCCGTCACTCACCCGTCACTGTTCCGTCACTTACTCGTCACTCCACTTAACAGAGTGTTCGGTGAGTACGTTACTGTCAGTAGCCTTCCATCATGGTAGTGAAGGAAGCCCTCCATCATGGTAGTGAAGGAAGCCTTCCATCATGGTAGTGAAGGAAGCCCGCCATCATGGTAGTGAAAGAAGCCTTCCATCATGGTAGTGAAGGAAGCCCGCCATCATGGTAGTGAAGGAAGCCCGCCATCATGGTAGTGAAGGAAGCCCTCCATCATGGTAGTGAAGGAAGCCCACAATCATGGTAGTGAAGGAAGCCCGCCATCATGGTAGTGAAGGAAGCCCACCATCATGGTAGTGAAGGAAGCCCTACATCATGGTAGTGAAGGAAACCCACCATCATGGTAGTGAAGGAAGCCCACCATCATGGTAGTGAAGGAAGCCCACCATCATGGTAGAGAAGGAAGCCCTACATCATGGTAGTGAAGGAAACCCACCATCATGGTAGTGAAGGAAGCCCTCCATCATGGTAGTGAAGGAAGCCCACCATCATGGTAGTGAAGATAGCCCTCCATCATGGTAGTGAAGATAGCCCTCCATCATGGTAGTGAAGGAAGCCCACCATCTTGGTAGTGAAGGAAGCCCACCATCATGGTAGTGAAGGAAGCCCACCATCATGGTAGTGAAGGAAGCCCTACATCATGGTAGTGAAGGAAACCCACCATCATGGTAGTGAAGGAAGCCCACCATCATGGTAGTGAAGGAAGCCCACCATCATGGTAGAGAAGGAAGCCCTACATCATGGTAGTGAAGGAAACCCACCATCATGGTAGTGAAGGAAGCCCTCCATCATGGTAGTGAAGGAAGCCCACCATCATGGTAGTGAAGATAGCCCTCCATCATGGTAGTGAAGATAGCCCTCCATCATGGTAGTGGAGGAAGCCCTCCATCATGGTAGTGAAGGAAGCCCACCATCATGGTAGTGAAGGAAGCCCACCATCATGGTAGTGAAGGAAGCCCTACATCATGGTAGTGAAGGAAACCCACCATCATGGTAGTGAAGGAAGCCCACCATCATGGTAGTGAAGGAAGCCCTCCATCATGGTAGTGAAGGAAGCCCACCATCATGGTAGAGAAGGAAGCCCACCATCATGGTAGTCAAGGAAGCCCACCATCATGGTAGTGAAGGAAGCCCTCCATCATGGTAGTGAAGGAAGCCCACCATCATGGTAGTGAAGGAAGCCCACCATCATGGTAGAGAAGGAAGCCCACCATCATGGTAGTGAAGGAAGCCCTCCATCATGGTAGTGAAGGAAGCCCACCATCATGGTAGAGAAGGAAGCCCACCATCATGGTAGTGAAGGAAGCCCTCCATCATGGTAGAGAAGGAAGCCCACATCATGGTAGTGAAGGAAGCCCTCCATCATGGTAGTGAAGGAAGCCCTCCACCATGGTAGTGAAGGAAGCCCACCATCATGGTAGAGAAGGAAGCCCACCATCATGGTAGTGAAGGAAGCCCTCCATCATGATAGTGAAGGAAGCCCTCCATCATGGTAGTGAAGGAAGCCCACCATCATGGTAGTGAAGGAAGCCCTCCATCATGGTAGTGAAGGAAGCCCACCATCATGGTAGTGAAGGAAGCCCTCCATCATGGTAGTGAAGGAAGCCCACCATCATGGTAGTGAAGGAAGCCCTCCATCATGGTAGTGAAGGAAGCCCTCCATCATGGTAGTGAAGGAAGCCCTCCATCATGGTAGTGAAGGAAGCCCACCATCATGGTAGTGAAGGAAGCCCACCATCATGGTAGTGAAGGAAGCCCTCCATCATGGTATTGAAGGAAGCCCTCCATCATGTTAGTGAAGGAAGCCCACCATCATGGTAGAGAAGGAAGCCCACCATCATGGTAGTGAAGGAAGCCCACCATCATGGTAGTGAAGGAAGCCCTCCATCATGGTAGTGAAGGAAGCCCTCTATCATGGTAGTGAAGGAAGCCCTCCATCATGGTAGTGAAGGAAGCCCACCATCATGGTAGTGAAGGAAGCCCTCCATCATGGTAGTGAAGGAAGCCCTCCATCATGGTAGTGAAGGAAGCCCACCATCATGGTAGTGAAGGAAGCCCTCACTCATGGTAGAGAAGGAAGCCCTCCATCATGGTAGTGAAGGAAGCCAACCATCCTGGTAGTGAAGGAAGCCCTCACTCATGGTAGAGAAGGAAGCCCTCCATCATGGTAGTGAAGGAAGCCCACCATCCTGGTAGTGAAGGAAGCCCTCCATCATGGTAGTGAAGGAAGCCCTCCATCATGGTAGTGAAGGAAGCCCACCATCCTGGTAGTGAAGGAAGCCCTCCATCATGGTAGTGAAGGAAGCCCTCCATCATGGTAGTGAAGGAAGCCCTCCATCATGGTAGTGAAGGAAGCCCACCATCCTGGTAGTGAAGGAAGCCCTCCATCATGGTAGTGAAGGAAGCCCTCCATCATGGTAGTGAAGGAAGCCCTCCATCATGGTAGTGAAGGAAGCCCACCATCCTGGTAGTGAAGGAAGCCCGCCATCATGGTAGTGAAGAAAGCCCGTCATCATGGTAGTGAAGGAAGCCCTCCATCATGGTAGTGAAGGAAGCCCACCATCATGGTAGGGAAGGAAGCCCTCCATCATGGTAGTGAAGGAAGCCCGCCATCATGGTAGTGAAGGAAGCCCGCCATCATGGTAGTGAAAGAGCCGAACCATTACATCCATCATTGTTGCTGTTGTTACACAATGAAGAATTTAGTAAATTATCTTAAAGACTTGAGGAGGAGGAGGAGGAGGAGGAGGAGGAGGAGGAGGAAGAGGAGGAGGAGGAGGAGGAGGAGGAGGAGGAGGAGGAGGAGGAGGAGGAGGAGGAGGAGGAGGAGGAGGAGAAGGAGGCGGAGGAGGAGGAGGAGGAGGAGGAGGAGGAGGAGGAGGCGGGAGTGCAGGTAGCCGCAGCACCTATTACGGCTAAAGAGACAGATAGACAGACAGACAGACAGACAGACAGACAGACAGACAGACAGACAGACAGACAGACAGACAGACAGACAGACAGACAGACAGACAGACAGACAGACGGACGGACGGACGGACGGACTGACAGACACATAAAAGGTTGTTACAAAAGTTGGAGCAACAGGCAGGAGTAAAAGGGAAGGTGCTCCAGTGGATAAGGGAGTACTTAAGTAACAGGAAACAGCGAGTAACGGTGAGGGGGGAGACATCAGAGTGGCGAGATGTCACCAGCGGAGTCCCACAGGGCTCAGTACTTGGACCCATCCTGTTTCTAATATATGTAAACGATCTTCCAGAGGGTATAGACTCCTTCCTCTCAATGTTTGCTGATGATGCAAAAATTATGAGAAGAATCAAGACGGATGAAGATAGACAGAGACTACAGGACGACCTGGACAAACTGGAGGAATGGTCTAGAAAATGGCTGCTAAAGTTCAACTCAGGAAAGTGTAAGGTAATGAAATTAGGCGAAGGGAGCAGGAGGCTGAACACAAGCTACCATCTGGGAGGTGAAATCCTGCAAGAGTCAAATAGAGAGAAAGATCTGAGGGGTTGATATCACACCGAACCCCAGAGGCCCATATCAAAAGGATATCATCAGCGACATACGCTAGACTGGCCAACATAAGAACTGCCTTTAGAAACTTGTGTAAGGAATCGTTCAGGACCCTGTATACCACTTATGTCAGACCAATCCTTGAATATGCAGCTCCAGCCTGGAGTCCATATCTAGTTAAACACAAGACAGTGTTAGAGAAGATTCAGCGGTATGCCACCAGGCTCGCCCCGGAACTGAGAGGGATGAGCTACGAGGAAAGGCTAAAGGAGCTGAACCTCACGTCCCTAGAAAACAGAAGAGTAAGGGGAGACATGATAACCACCTACAAAATTCTCAGGGGAATTGACAGGATGGAGAAAGACAAACTCTTCAGCACGAGTGGAACACTAACAAAGGAACTCAGGTGGAAACTTAGTACCCAGATGAGCCACAGAGACGTTAGAAAGATTTTTTCAGTGTCAGAGTAGTTAATAAATGGAATGCATTAGGAAGTGATGTGGTGGAGGCTGACTCCATACACAGTTTTAAATGTAGATATGATAGAGCCCAGTAGGCTCAGGAACCTGTACACCAGTTGATTGACAGTTGAGAGGCGGGACCAAAGAGCCAGAGCTCAACCCCCGCAAGCACAATTAGGTGAGTATAGACAGACAGACAGTAAGACAGACAGAACTTACAACACTGTGACACTCTCTACCTGTAAATTTGAATGTTATTCTTTGTCCAAAATTTATTTTCCAGGTCCAGCTGTATTTGCACCCTGGTCACTTGCACTCCCCTGGTGCGCCAACAGTGCTCATCAACACCCTGGTCACTTGCACTCCCCTGGTGCGCCAACAGTGCTCATCAACACCCTGGTCACTTGCACTCCCCTGGTGCGCCAACAGTGCTCATCAACACCCTGGTCACTTGCACTCCCCTGGTGCGCCAACAGTGCTCATCAACACCCTGGTCACTTGCACTCCCCTGGTGCGCCAACAGTGCTCATCAACACCCTGGTCACTTGCACTCCCCTGGTGCGCCAACAGTGCTCATCAACACCCTGGTCACTTGCACTCCCCTGGTGCGCCAACAGTGCTCATCAACACCCTGGTCACTTGCACTCCCCTGGTGCGCCAACAGTGCTCATCAACACCCTGGTCACTTGCACTCCCCTGGTGCGCCAACAGTGCTCATCAACACCCTGGTCACTTGCACTCCCCTGGTGCGCCAACAGTGCTCATCAACACCCTGGTCACTTGCACTCCCCTGGTGCGCCAACAGTGCTCATCAACACCCTGGTCACTTGCACTCCCCTGGTGCGCCAACAGTGCTCATCAACACCCTGGTCACTTGCACTCCCCTGGTGCGCCAACAGTGCTCATCAACACCCTGGTCACTTGCACTCCCCTGGTGCGCCAACAGTGCTCATCAACACCCTGGTCACTTGCACTCCCCTGGTGCGCCAACAGTGCTCATCAACACCCTGGTCACTTGCACTCCCCTGGTGCGCCAACAGTGCTCATCAACACCCTGGTCACTTGCACTCCCCTGGTGCGCCAACAGTGCTCATCAACACCCTGGTCACTTGCACTCCCCTGGTGCGCCAACAGTGCTCATCAACACCCTGGTCACTTGCACTCCCCTGGTGCGCCAACAGTGCTCATCAACACCCTGGTCACTTGCACTCCCCTGGTGCGCCAACAGTGCTCATCAACACCCTGGTCACTTGCACTCCCCTGGTGCGCCAACAGTGCTCATCAACACCCTGGTCACTTGCACTCCCCTGGTGCGCCAACAGTGCTCATCAACACCCTGGTCACTTGCACTCCCCTGGTGCGCCAACAGTGCTCATCAACACCCTGGTCACTTGCACTCCCCTGGTGCGCCAACAGTGCTCATCAACACCCTGGTCACTTGCACTCCCCTGGTGCGCCAACAGTGCTCATCAACACCCTGGTCACTTGCACTCCCCTGGTGCGCCAACAGTGCTCATCAACACCCTGGTCACTTGCACTCCCCTGGTGCGCCAACAGTGCTCATCAACACCCTGGTCACTTGCACTCCCCTGGTGCGCCAACAGTGCTCATCAACACCCTGGTCACTTGCACTCCCCTGGTGCGCCAACAGTGCTCATCAACACCCTGGTCACTTGCACTCCCCTGGTGCGCCAACAGTGCTCATCAACACCCTGGTCACTTGCACTCCCCTGGTGCGCCAACAGTGCTCATCAACACCCTGGTCACTTGCACTCCCCTGGTGCGCCAACAGTGCTCATCAACACCCTGGTCACTTGCACTCCCCTGGTGCGCCAACAGTGCTCATCAACACCCTGGTCACTTGCACTCCCCTGGTGCGCCAACAGTGCTCATCAACACCCTGGTCACTTGCACTCCCCTGGTGCGCCAACAGTGCTCATCAACACCCTGGTCACTTGCACTCCCCTGGTGCGCCAACAGTGCTCATCAACACCCTGGTCACTTGCACTCCCCTGGTGCGCCAACAGTGCTCATCAACACCCTGGTCACTTGCACTCCCCTGGTGCGCCAACAGTGCTCATCAACACCCTGGTCACTTGCACTCCCCTGGTGCGCCAACAGTGCTCATCAACACCCTGGTCACTTGCACTCCCCTGGTGCGCCAACAGTGCTCATCAACACCCTGGTCACTTGCACTCCCCTGGTGCGCCAACAGTGCTCATCAACACCCTGGTCACTTGCACTCCCCTGGTGCGCCAACAGTGCTCATCAACACCCTGGTCACTTGCACTCCCCTGGTGCGCCAACAGTGCTCATCAACACCCTGGTCACTTGCACTCCCCTGGTGCGCCAACAGTGCTCATCAACACGCTATAATAGCGTAGGTAAAATATATAAAATTGAATAGATAAAAGAGAATTCTTCAAATTCCCAAAACTATTGGTGGTGTGGAACTCACTGTTAGGCAAGGACTTGTAGTCTAGGTTCCTTCAGTACACACATGTTGTCGTGTTGGCATGGTTCCCCCTTAGTGGAGACGACAGGTTCCTTCAGTACACACATGTTGTCGTGTTGGCATAGTTCCCCTTGCTGGGGACGACAGGTTCCTTCAGTACACACATGTTGTCGTGTTGGCATAGTTCCCCTTGCTGGGGACGACAGGTTCCTTCAGTACACACATGTTGTCGTGTTGGCATAGTTCCCCTTGCTGGGGACGACAGGTTCCTTCAGTACACACATGTTGTCGTGTTGGCATAGTTCCCCTTGCTGGGGACGACAGGTTCCTTCAGTACACACATGTTGTCGTGTTGGCATGGTTCCCCTTGCTGGGGACGACAGGTTCCTTCAGTACACACATGTTGTCGTGTTGGCATGGTTCCCCTTGCTGGGGACGACAGGTTCCTTCAGTACACACATGTTGTCGTGTTGGCATGGTTCCCCCTTAGTGGAGACGACAGGTTCCTTCAGTACACACATGTTGTCGTGTTGGCATGGTTCCCCCTTAGTGGAGACGACAGGTTCCTTCAGTACACACATGTTGTCGTGTTGGCATGGTTCCCCCTTAGTGGAGACGACAGGTTCCTTCAGTACACACATGTTGTCGTGTTGGCATGGTTCCCTTTGCTGGGGACGACAGGTTCCTTCAGTACACACATGTTGTCGTGTTGGCATGGTTCCCCTTGCTGGGGACGACAGGTTCCTTCAGTACACACATGTTGTCGTGTTGGCATGGTTCCCCCTTAGTGGAGACGACAGGTTCCTTCAGTACACACATGTTGTCGTGTTGGCATGGTTCCCCCTTAGTGGAGACGACAGGTTCCTTCAGTACACACATGTTGTCGTGTTGGCATGGTTCCCCTTACTGGGGACGACAGGTTCCTTCAGTACACACATGTTGTCGTGTTGGCATGGTTCCCCTTGCTGGGGACGACAGGTTCCTTCAGTACACACATGTTGTCGTGTTGGCATGGTTCCCCCTTAGTGGAGACGACAGGTTCCTTCAGTACACACATGTTGTCGTGTTGGCATGGTTCTCCTTACTGGGGACGACAGGTTCCTTCAGTACACACATGTTGTCGTGTTGGCATGGTTCCCCTTGCTGGGGACGACAGGTTCCTTCAGTACACACATGTTGTCGTGTTGGCATGGTTCCCCCTTAGTGGAGACGACAGGTTCCTTCAGTACACACATGTTGTCGTGTTGGCATGGTTCCTCTTGCTGGGGACGACAGGTTCCTTCAGTACACACATGTTGTCGTGCTGGCATGGTTCCCCTTGCTGGGGACGACAGGTTCCTTCAGTACACACATGTTGTCGTGCTGGCATGGTTCCCCTTGCTGGGGACGACAGGTTCCTTCAGTACACACATGTTGTCGTGCTGGCATGGTTCCCCTTGCTGGGGACGACAGGTTCCTTCAGTACACACATGTTGTCGTGCTGGCATGGTTCCCCTTGCTGGGGACGACAGGTTCCTTCAGTACACACATGTTGTCGTGTTGGCATGGTTCCCCTTGCTGGGGACGACAGGTTCCTTCAGTACACACATGTTGTCGTGTTGGCATAGTTCCCCTTGCTGGGGACGACAGGTTCCTTCAGTACACACATGTTGTCGTGCTGGCATGGTTCCCCTTGCTGGGGACGACAGGTTCCTTCAGTACACACATGTTGTCGTGCTGGCATGGTTCCCCTTGCTGGGGACGACAGGTTCCTTCAGTACACACATGTTGTCGTGTTGGCATGGTTCCCCTTGCTGGGGACGACAGGTTCCTTCAGTACACACATGTTGTCGTGTTGGCATAGTTCCCCTTGCTGGGGACGACAGGTTCCTTCAGTACACACATGTTGTCGTGCTGGCATGGTTCCCCTTGCTGGGGACGACAGGTTCCTTCAGTACACACATGTTGTCGTGCTGGCATGGTTCCCCTTGCTGGGGACGACAGGTTCCTTCAGTACACACATGTTGTCGTGTTGGCATAGTTCCCCTTGCTGGGGACGACAGGTTCCTTCAGTACACACATGTTGTCGTGCTGGCATGGTTCCCCTTGCTGGGGACGACAGGTTCCTTCAGTACACACATGTTGTCGTGCTGGCATGGTTCCCCTTGCTGGGGACGACAGGTTCCTTCAGTACACACATGTTGTCGTGCTGGCATGGTTCCCCTTGCTGGGGACGACAGGTTCCTTCAGTACACACATGTTGTCGTGTTGGCATAGTTCCCCTTGCTGGGGACGACAGGTTCCTTCAGTACACACATGTTGTCGTGCTGGCATGGTTCCCCTTGCTGGGGACGACAGGTTCCTTCAGTACACACATGTTGTCGTGTTGGCATAGTTCCTCTTGCTGGGGACGACAGGTTCCTTCAATACACACATGTTGTCGTGTTGGCATAGTTCCTCTTGCTGGAGACGACAGGTTCCTTCAGTACACACATGAGGTGGTCCCTGGAGTGGCGGCGTCGACTACGACGGTGGTGGCGGAGGTTCACGTGCCTCCTGCTGCCGCCGCTGATGATCATGTCTCTATGTTTCTTTATTATCTGTTTCTTCTCCTGTAGAGGTTCCCCACAGTGGGAGTGGTCCCTCCTCCTGTGGTGGATGGCGCGGCTGGTGATGTGGACCGTGGCCTTCTGGTGGTCCTGAGGAAGGATGTACGACGTGGTGATGTGGGCTGGTGCCCGACCCTGTGGATGTTGTTGAGGTACCCTGTGGTGGTGCCTCCTGTGGCGCCTCCTCCCGTGGGGCCACCCGCTGCGGGGTGGGGGGCCACCCGCTGAAGTCATTGAGTAGATCTCGGCAACACATGAAGTTTCAAGCTAAACTTTCTAATATGCTGCACTCACCTGAGGTCTGTAGAAGAAGAGCGAAATCTGATTATGCATTTTGAATCTACAAGGTAGCCAATTCTGTCAAAATATTAAATATGTACCCAACTCAATTAATGATTAATCAACCAATTACTCCATGGGATAACTGGGATCTATCAGTTGATTTTGTAAATGCGCCCAAGAAAGATAGTGTGCACTCTACATAATTAAAACAGATAACACTGTGAAGCATCACTGAAAGTACTCAGGGTATGGGTAACGATGTGTATCAGTACTATACCAACGGTTCTGTAGAAGAAAGTGGACAATGTACCGGATGCGCATGTAATATATTTGAACAATCTTCTCTCGTACATACAGCAATGAAGCGCGTCAATGACTGGGCAAGTACAACTCAAACCGAACTTGCAGGCGTATACCTTGCCACTGAATTTTTAAAAGAAAAAGACAGTGGACTTATATATTGTGACTCGCTGAGTGCACTCCTGGCATTGAACGCACATAGTAGTAGTAACGCCCAGAAAATAGTGATATACGAATTAATGTTTTAGCTGCTAAAGAAAACATATTTGAAATTAAAATTCTTTGGATATCATCACATGTTGGCATCTCAAGGCATGACACTGTTGCTATGCTTACAAAGACAGCCTGTAGAAAACCAGTAGCTGAAATTGATATAGGTGTTTCATTAGCAGTGACAAAGAGAATACTTAAACAAATATTTAATGAAGATCTCACAGACCTAAAAATTCACAAAGACAAGAAAGTTGTAGCATTAAATTTTATGATAGATATCGTGAGGAGACATTCACATATGGGACCAATAGAACAAGAACCCGGCAATGTGATGTTATAGTGGCCAGAATACGCCTGGGATATAGACGTATCTGGCAGCTTTCTCAAAACCCAAATGTCGAGTACACTATGTGTCAACTTTGTGAAAGTGTCGAATACACCATGTGTCAACTTGTGAAAGTGTCGAATACACAATGTGTCAACTTTGTGAAAGAGAAAACATGCACTCTCTTGAACATTATATTGTAGTATGTCCCATATTGACTGACTTTCGCCCTCCTGGGCTGAGGTATGCTGAACCCTGTAATTACTATATGAGTACTGGAATACTTGATGATATATTGGACTTGTACCCAAGATTGACCATGTAATACATCTGTTATACAATGTATTGTACCTATACAATATTGAATATATCTGTTATACAATTCATGTACCTATAACCTGAGCTTGTAAAAGTATTTTAATCGCCTTCAGTGGTTAAGTGTTTAATATCACACTAGTTTCTATAGAAGCTAACTTACCCTGTCAAAGTAGGAGAGACATAGGTGTACGTATATTTATGTGGATATGTGTAGGTATATGTGTAATATGTATATGTGTGTGTATTTTTATACAGGTTATGTGGAAGCTGGTCACAATTGCACTGCTCCTTTGTAAACGCACACTAATGACACTATGTAAGAGACACATCAAACACTGTTTATGGAGGACAGACGTAAATCTGTGTATTTATGTCTGTAGGTTAGCTTAGCATTTTAAAAGCACTACAATCACCTTCTGTGGTTGATTGTTCAGTAAATCCCTGAATTATATGTTTAAAAGATCTCTAACCCTGTCTATGGAGGACAAAAGAAATGTATAAATGCTGGTTAGCATTGCAAAATGTGTGCCCACGTCTGTGGTAGAAAATAATACTGAAAAAACTCACCAGCTGTCACTACACTCACGCTGGATTCACAAACCTTGAGCACAGAGCTTCTCCAGTCCTTACAGATGCCCTGCCTTCCCTTACCTTGCTTTGCCCTACCTTGCCTTCCCCTACCCTGCCTTCCTCTACCCTGCCTCACCCTACCCTGCCTTCCCCTTCCCCCGAGTAAGACCAGACCAGGTAACAGCACCCGCCGCCTGGAGTGTGTCGAGGCCTTGAGAAAGGAGAGGTGTCGCATCATGCCAAGAATTCCGATGAGAAACAGGAATGAGAGATAGCAAGAAATGGGGTGGGGAATGGCACTAGAAATAGCAGAAAGAGGCATGGGAAATGGGGGAAGTAAGGAAGTGTAAGGAGGAAGAAAGAGGAATGGATAAAGCTGTGAGTGAGAGAGACTCACAACATGAGGGTCAAATATACAGTTAAATACGAATTAAATAAATGAGATGAAATATGATGGATGAATGTGACACGTGAGGCACTGTAGTGTATTCATCTTCCTGAGTCACTCTAACTCTTGCTTCAGCCCAGCCACGGTGAGTCTTTCCTCACTCATCCAAGACGACGAGTCTTACGACAATGACTCATACCATACAACGACATTGAGGCCTAAATTACTCATTACGACAGTGACTCCTAACATGCTCACAAGCGACTGTGTGTCCTACCTTACTCACAAACGGTGGTCTTAACTCATTAGCGACGGTGAGTCTTAACTCATCAGCGACGGTGAGAAAGTCTCACCCCTGACACCTGCCCCTCACGTGAGGGATGTGTCTCAGGGAATGAGGAATCTCTGTGACTCATCTGAGTTTCCAGCTTCCACCCATGTTCCCTCGTTCTGTTACTGTTCCGTGTGAACATTTCGTCTATGTCCACTCTGTCAATTCCCCTGAGTATTTTATACGTTCCTATCATGTCCCTCCTCTCCCTTCTTCTTTCTAGTGTCGTAAGGCACAGTTCCTTCAGGCGCTCTTCATACCCCATCCCTCGTAACTCTGGGACGAGTCTCGTCGCAAACTTCTGAACCTTTTCCAGTTTCCTTATATGCTTCTTCAGATGGGGACTCCATGATGGAGCGGCATACTCTAAGACTGGCCTCGCGTAGGCAGTGTAAAGCGCCCTAAATGCCTCCTTACTTAGGTTTCTGAATGATGTTCTAACTTTTGCCAGTGTAGAGTACGCTGCTGTCGTTATCCTATTTATATGTGCCTCAGGAGATAGATTAGGTGTTACGTCCACCCCCCAGGTCTCTTTCTCGCGTCGTCACAGGTAGGCTGTTCCCCTTCATTGTGTACTGTCCCTTTGGTCTCCAATCACCTAGTCCCATTTCCATAACTTTACATTTGCTCGTGTTGAACTCCAGTAGCCATTTCTCTGACCATCTCTGCAGCTTATTCAAATCCTCTTGGAGGATCCTACAATACTCATCTGTCACAACTCATCGACTTGAGAATGGTCCAGGACGGACCGAAACGTCGTCGTCCCTTCATTTTCTAGTGTGTGGATTGGTCAACATACTTCAGCCACGTTATTGTGACTCATCGCCTGCAACTCTTCTCATTAATTTTGCGTCATCCGCGAACATCGACATATAGGACTCTACTCCTGTAAACATGTCATTCACATATATTAGAAATAGAACTGGTCCCAGCACCGATCCTTGAGGTACTCCACTCGTTACTGTTCGCCAGTCCAACTTCTCGCCCCTTACCAGAACTCTTTGGCTCGTTCCTGTTCGGTACTTCCTTACCCATGCTAGGGCCTTTCCGCTTGCTCCCGCCTGCCTCTCAAGTTCGAATATGTCTCATGTGCGGTACTGTATCAACGGCTTTTGGCAGTCCAGAAATATACAGTCTGCCCATCCTTCCTTGTCCGCCTTATTCCTTACTTTATTATAGAATTCCAGAAGGTTTGTTAGGCATGATTTCCCTTCCCTGAACCCATGTTGGGGTTTGTTTACAAACCCAATGTTCTCCAGTTGTGCAACAAGTCTTAGCCTAATTATTCTTTCAAGTATTTTTCCGGGGATGCTTGTCAGTGATACTGGTCTGTAGTTAAGTGCCTCCTCCCTATCTCCTTTCTTGAAGATTGGTACCACATTTGCCTTCTTCCAGCAACTGGGCAATTTTCCCTTCGTAAATGACTCATTTAAGATCATTGCCAGAGGCACACTGAGGGCCTGCGCTGCCTCCTTTAGTATCCACGGTGATACTTTGTCTGGTCCAACTGCTTTAGTTACATCCAGTGTTGTCAACTGTTTCATTACCTCCTCTGCTGTCACCTCTATATCTGATAGCCTTTCATCTAGGGTAACCTCTCCTAACAATGGGAGCTGCTCAGGCTCGGTAGTGAACACTCCATGGAAACTGGCATTCAGTGCCTCGCAGATTTCCTTGTCACTTTCAGTATATGCCCCCTCTGTCTTCCTTAGTCTTGTCACTTGGTCGTTCACCGACATTTTTCTTCTTATATGACTGTGTAGTAACTTAGGTTGTTTTTTCGCTTTGATTGCAATATCGTTCTCATAGTCCCTTTCCGATGTTCGTCTTATGTTAATGTAATCGTTCCTAGCTCTGTTGCATCTGATCCTGTTGTCCTCTGTCCTTTGTCTTCTGTACTTCCTCCACTTCCGCCTGCTGGCCATTCTTGCTTCCTGACACTGTCTATTAAACCATGAGTTATTATATTCCCTCATTTTTTTCCCCTTACTGTTGGTATATATATCTCTTCGGCCTCCTGGCATTTCCATATGACTTGGTTCATCATATCTTGGACCGTTTTTCCTCTAATTTCTTCCTCCCACTGCACTTCTCTCAGATAGTCCCTTATCCTCCTGTAGTCCCCTTTCCTGTAGTCAACTCTCCTTTCCCAGATCTCTTGTCCCATGGTCATAAGTTTGAGTTCCATCATGTAGTCAAAGACTGGGACACAATGGTCACTGGCCCCTAGAGGTATTTCATGTTCAAAATTCTCGATGTCTTCTACGTTCTGGGTGAAAATCAGGTCTAATAGGCTCGGTGTATCTCCTCCTCTTTCCCTTGTGTCTTCCTTAACATGTTGTGTTAGGAAATTCCTGTCTATAACATCTACTAACTCGGCACCCGTTGCCTCTGCCTCCCCTGCCGCCCTGCCCCTGTGTGTGTGTATTCACCTAGTTGTGTTTGCGGGGGATGAGCTTTGCTCTTCCGGCCCGCCTCTCAACTGTCAATCAACTGTTTACTAACTACTTTTTTTTCCCACACCACGCACACACACCCCAGGAAGCAGCCCGTGACAGCTGACTAACTCCCAGGTACCTATTTACTGCT
The DNA here is from genome assembly GCF_040958095.1 of Procambarus clarkii. Taxonomy (NCBI): domain Eukaryota; kingdom Metazoa; phylum Arthropoda; class Malacostraca; order Decapoda; family Cambaridae; genus Procambarus; species Procambarus clarkii. Next base: position 17,426,344 of record NC_091196.1, read on the forward strand.
AGGTAACAGGGGTATTCAGGGTGAAAGAAACTTTGCCCATTTGTTTCTGCCTCGTGCGGGAATCGAACCCGCGCCACAGAATTACGAGTCCTGCGCGCTATCCACCAGGCTACCAGGCCCCGTGTGTGTGTGTGTGTGTGTGTGTGTGTGTGTGTGTGTGTGTGTGTGTGTGTGTGTGTGTGTGTGTGTGTGTGTGTGTGTGTGTGTGTGTGTGTGTGTGTGTGTGTGTACTTACCTAGTTGTGCTTGCGGGGGTTGAGCTCTGGCTCTTTGATCCCGCCTCTCAACTGCCAATCAACAGGTGTACAGATTCCTGAGCCTATTGGGCTCTATCATATCTACATTTCAAACTGTGTATGGAGTCAGCCTCCACCACATCACTTTCTAGTGCATTCCATTTATTAACTACCCTGACACTGAAAAAGTTCTTTCTAACGTCTCTGTGGCTCATGTGGGTACTCAGTTTCCACCTGTGTCCCCTTGTTCGTGTTCCTCCCGTCCTAAACAGTTTATCCTTTTCAACCCTGTCAATTGCTCTGAGTATTGTGTAGATAGTAATCATGTCTCCTTGTGTAAGCTGTGTGTGTGGGGGGGGGCGTGACGGAGAGAGCCGGCAGCATTGCGTCACGGCCGGCAGGCCCGGGGCGGCGCGGGTGCCAAGGTCACGCGCTGAGACACGGGTCACGCGCTGAGACACGGGTCACAAGCACTCTTACCAGAGCAAGTGTTGATGCTTGAGACACTGCGGGTCAACTACAGCAGTAGAGGAGGGTAATACAGGCTGGTCTCCAGGTGCACTGTACCCAGGCGCTTCCCTCCCCAGGCACTGTAGCGAGGCATTCCTGTAGAGAGAGTAGACACCTTCTCTTTCATTCAGAGCGAGCGGCCTGGCCCCGGGCGGGGAGTGGAGGGGTATGATGTAAAGAGGAGAGAGAGAGAGAGAGAGAGAGCCAACTCTCACTCGCCAAGTTTACTGTTGAAGACGTTACATGTGTCTCTTTTCTGTATGTTTCTTCACGCCTGACACTTGTCGACGTATGTGTCTCGTCGCTGGAGGTGACGTATGAAGGCTCACTCGTATACACTATACACATATACACAGGCACACGAAACATTGTGGAACCTAACTACCAAGTTTACGCTGACATATGGAACTCAGTGTGCTATTCTGTCCACCAATCAGCAAGCGTCTGGAGGCGGAGCAACAGATACCACCGAGCCCTCATTGGCTCTCCTGAGTGCCACACTCCTATTGGGTCGTTTGAGGATCCGGGATTCTAGCCCACTTCCACATCGTCTCGGCGATTCCTGAATTAAATGGTAAGACTGTGTTAATTTGCATATTTGAAAGGCAGAGGCCCGGCTGGTATATAAGACAAGTGAAGACCAACAAGTGTTCATATACCGCGCAGCGTCTGAAGGAGGAGGTGGTGCGCGTGTCACAACTCTGCCACCATGAAGGTAGGATACCCAAGTCTCTGCCTTACCTCCCCTGGATAACTATTTACCCTCCTCGTTGAAATCTCCATATGAAGGAGTGTCGAAGTGAATCCTGCGCGGCCCAGTGACCTTTGGAGTGATAATGTGACGCACAGAAATGGCGCCCCATTGTTTATGTTGTTGATGTGTTAATGGCCGCGTGAGTGATGACATCTTGAAGACAACACTTGTGCTTAGTGCGTCGTAGTGATGTGCTGCTGTGGCGTCTGCGTCAGGTCTTGCTGCGGCGTCTGCGTCAGGGACTGCTGTGGCGTCTGCGTCAGGTCTTGCTGTGGCGTCTGCGTCAGGTCTTGCTGTGGCGTCTGCGTCAGGTCTTGCTGTGGCGTCTGCGTCAGGTCTTGTTGTGGCGTCTGCGTCAGGTCTTGCTGTGGCGTCTGCGTCAAGTGTTGCTGTGGCTCCTCTCTGGGTGGTGTGGCTCCTCTCTGGCTGGTGTGGCTCCTCTCTGGCTGGTGTGGCTCCTCTCTGGCTGGTGTGGCTCCACTCTGACTGGTGTGGCTCCTCTCTGGCTGGTGTAGCTCCACTCTGGCTGATGTGGCTCCTCTCTGGCTGGTGTGGCTCCTCTCTGGCTGGTGTGGCTCCTCTCTGGCTGGTGTGGCTCCTCTCTGGCTGGTGTGGCTCCTCTCAAGCCATAGTCATAATGACTTGGCTCTTTCCCTTGATGAATCCCCGTTCATCAGCGAGAGTATTTATCAACTGAATTCTCTTCAGTTGATAAATACTCCATTGACCAGAACCTCTGTTGATTAATACCCAACTGTTTAGACCCTCTGTTGATTAATACCCAACTGTTTAGACCCTCTGTTGATTAATACCCAACTGTTTAGACCCTCTGTTGATTAATACCCAACTGTTTAGACCCTCTGTTGATTAATACCCAACTGTTTAGACCCTCTGTTGATTAATACCCAACTGTTTAGACCCTCTGTTGATTAATACCCAACCGAACAGTACCATCGTTGACTTAGTGCCGGTGGAGTCATCCAGCGACACATCTCACACTCTGGACAATTCGAGTGAACCATCACTATTCTGTCCAGGAGTGTGATCGCTTTATTCATTCTTACAAGAGTGGTCATTATTGTGTGTGACTGTGGCGGCACTCAACGAGTCAGGAGCCGGGACCCAACAGCTACTCTGTTCTTGATGTCTTCTCAACAAGTCATCAATCAGTAGATCATGTCTAGAGGAAACCTCGGCTCCTTTACCCAGCACCAGACATTGTAGAGAGGGCTAGAGGCGTAGGTGTGGAAGGATAGGTGAGCAGGGAGGCTAGAGACGTAGGTGAGGAAGGATAGGTGAGCAGGGAGGCAAGAGGCGTAGGTGTGGAAGGATAGGTGAGCAGGGAGGCTAGAGACGTAGGTGAGGAAGGATAGGTGAGCAGGGAGGCAAGAGAGAGATATCACTATACATTACTGCAGTTCAGAATCCAGGTGGGGAAAATGCTCATGAAAAATGGGGGTCCCACACGAGTACCCCCCCCCCCTGTCACCTGTTGCACCCACACTCACCTATACCCCCCTCCCCCCACCTCTTTCTTTCTCTCTCTCTCTCTCTCTCTCCTCATCACAATTTATACAGACTACATTATGAACCATAGAGGGTGTAGTTGTCTTCCCGCTGGTGCTATGACTTCACCAGGACAATCATCACCCCCATGCAACAATCATCACCCACCCATGCAACAATCATCACCCCCCATGCAACAATCATCACCCCCCATGCAACAATCATCACCCCCATGCAACAATCATCACCCACCCATGCAACAATCATCACCCCCATGCAACAATCATCACCCCCCATGCAACATTCATCACCCCCCATGCAACATTCATCACCCCCCATGCAACAATCATCACCCCCATGCAACAATCATCACCCCTCATGCAACAATCATCACCCCCCCATGCAACAATCATCACCCCCATGCAACAATCATCACCCCCATGCAACAATCATCACCCACCCATGCAATAATCATCACCCCCCATGCAACAATCATCACCCCCCATGCAACAATCATCACCCCCATGCAACATTCATCACCCCCCATGCAACAATCATCACCCCCATGCAACATTCATCACCCCCATGCAACATTCATCACCCCCCATGCAACATTCATCACCCCCTGCAATAATCATCACCCACCCATGCAACAATCATCACCCCCAATGCAACAATCATCACCCCCATGCAACAATCATTACCCCATGCAACAATCATCCCCCCCCATGCAACAATCATCACCCCCATGCAACAATCATCACCCACCCATGCAACAATCATCACCCACCCATGCAACAATCATCACCCCCATGCAACAATCATCACCCCCCATGCAACAATCATCACCCCCATGCAACAATCATCACCCCCCCAACATACACACAAATTACACTTAAAACTCACCTATACACTCCGGGGAGAAAGTCAAGTCCCAGACCACTAGCAAAATGGTGTGTACCCCTGAGTGTGTACCCTTGGTGTGTACCCGTGGCTGTGTACCACTGGTGTGTACCCGTTGGTGTGTACCCCTGGGGTGTACCCCTGGGGGTGTACCCCTGGTGTGTACCCCTGGTGTGTGTACCCCTGGGGGCGTCCCCCTGGTGTGTACCCTTGGTGTGTACCCCTGGGGGTATACCCCTGGTGTGTACCCCTGGTGTGTACCCCTGGTGTATACCCCGGGGGGTGTACCCCTGGGGTGTACCCCTGGTGTGTACCCCTGGTGTGTACCCTTGGTGTGTACCCCTGGGGGTATACCCCTGGTGTGTACCCCTGATGTGTACCCCTGGGGGTGTCCCCCTGGTGTGTACCCCTGGGGGTGTCCCCCTGGTGTGTACCCCTGGAGGTGTACCCCTGGTGTGTACCCCTGGTGTATACCCCTGGGGGTGTACCCCTGGGGTGTACCCCTGGTGTGTACGCCTGGAGGTGTACCCCTGGTGTGTACCCCTGGGGATGTACCCCTGGTGTGTAGCCCTGGATGTGTACCCCTGGGGATGTACCCCTGGGTGTGTACCCCTGGGGATGTACCCCTGGTGTGTACCCCTGGTGTGTACCCCTAGATGTGTACCCCTGGGGATGAACCCCTGGGTGTGTACCCCTGGGTATGTACCCCTGGTGTGTACCCCTGGTGTGTACCCCTGGATGTGTACCCCTGGGGATGTACCCCTGGGTGTGTACCCCTGGGGATGTACCCCTGGGTGTGTACCCCTGGTGTGTACCACTACCCCTGGTGTGTACCCCTGGGTGTGTACCCCTGGGGATGTACCCCTGGGTGTGTACCCCTGGTGTGCACCCCTGGTGTGTACCCCTGGGTGTGTACCCCTGAGGATGTACCCCTGGTGTGCACCCCTGGTGTGTACCCCTGGGTGTGTACCCCTGGTGTGTACCACTACCCCTGGTGTGTACCCCTGGGTGTGTACCCCTGAGGATGTACCCCTGGGTGTGTACCCCTGACTGTGTACCCCTGGGGTGTACCCCTGGTGTGCACCCCTGGTATGTACCCCTGATGTGTACCCCTGGTGTGTACCCCTGGGTGTGTACCCCTGGTGTGTACCCCTGGGGATGTACCCCTGGTGTGCACCCCTGGTATGTACCCCTGATGTGTACCCCTGGTGTGTACCCCTGGGTGTGTACCCCTGACTGTGTACCCCTGGGGTGTACCCCTGGTGTGCACCCCTGGTGTGTACCCCTGATGTGTACCCCTGGTGTGCACCCCTGGAGGTGTACCCCTGGTGTGTACCCCTGGTGTGTACCCCTGGAGGTGTACCCCTGGTTTGTACCCCTGGGGGTGTACCCCTGGAGGTGTACCCCTGGTGTGTACCCCTGGGGATGTACCCCTGGTGTGTACCCCTAGACGTGTACCCCTGGGGGTGTACCCCTTGTGTGTGTACCCCTGGGGGTGTACCCCTGGGGGTGCACCCCTGGGAGTGTACCCCTGGGGGTGTACCCCTGGGAGTGTACCCATGGGGGTGTACCCCTGGTGTGTACCCCTGGGTGTGTACCCCTGGGTGTGTATATGATACTCTACGGCCCAGAAATAGTCTAACTGGACAGGAAACAGAATACCAACCACAACAGCTTCTATATCAGAGGACAAGTGTGCTATCTCCGGAGCTCCAGCTAGCCATATATACACACAAGTGGCTGGGCACGAGTACTTTTTATTCATATATGTCCCATAATATTAATAAGAAAAGTTGGATTTGGTGATTGGTGAGACTCCCGGGCCGTCACCAGTGGTAAGATGGAGGGGCAGGCGTGTTGACTGTTACCTCACACCTCCCGGCCCTAGAACACTCTCAGCTCACGTCTCCCTGCCCTAGAACACTCTCAGCTCACGCCTCCCTGCCCTAGAACACTCTCAGCTCACGCCTCCCTGCCCTAGAACACTCTCAGCTCACGCCTCCCTGCCCTAGAACACTCTCAGCTCACGCCTCCCTGCCCTAGAACACTCTCAGCTCAGTGTCAGTAGTTTCTCTCCCGATGTGATCATTCGGATTCTGGGTGATCTCCGGCGCCTTTCTCCTCCGCCTTAGCAGGTGGCGGCGTGTCCCTGTTGTTTATGCGGGCCGCGTCACGTGGCACACACACGCGTCCATGTGGGTCGCTGGGCCGCCCACCTGCCCCACCACACACACGCGCCCATGTGGGTCGCTGGCCGGCCCACCTGCCCCACCACACACACGCGCCCATGTGGGTCGCTGGGCGGCCCACCTGCCCCACCACACACACGCGCCCATGTGGGTCGCTGGACCGCCCACCTGCCCCACCACACACACGCGCCCATGTGGGTCGCTGGGCCGCCCACCTACCCCACCACACACGCGCGTCCATGTGGGTCGCTGGGCGGCCCACCTGCCCCACCACACACACGCGCCCATGTGGGTCGCTGGGCCGCCCACCTGCCCCACCACACACGCGCGTCCATGTGGGTCGCTGGACAGCCCACCTGCCCCACCACACACGCGCCCATGTGGGTCGCTGGACGGCCCACCTGCCCCACCACACACGCGCCCATGTGGGTCGCTGGACGGCCCACCTGCCCCACCACACACACGCCCATGTGGGTCGCTGGATAGCCCACCTGCCCCACCACACACGCGCCCATGTGGGTCGCTGGACAGCCCACCTGCCCCACCACACACACGCCCATGTGGGTCGCTGGACAGCCCACCTGCCCCACCACACACGCGCCCATGTGGGTCGCTGGACAGCCCACCTGCCCTGGCACTCATTAACAATCCCGTTGCGTCCTCATGCCTTTCACCACCCTCGTGTTCTCACTCATTATTCCACTCTCACTCACTCACTCACTCACTTGTTTTGCAGCATCCCTTCCCGGCCTTCTCCTCCTAACTGCCTTCCTCGCTGCCTTCCCTCCGTCCCTCGCTGCCTTCCCTCCGTCCCTCGCTGCCTTCCATCCCTCCCTAGCACTAGGGTCTGACCTAGATAATGGATACCTGATGCAGTTATTCCTCTCGACGGCGCCTTTACGGTTCGTGTTCTGAAAGCTGTGTAGGGAAGTGGCTTCCACACACAGCTTTTTGTACGCCAGGTGGCACTGGCCTCTGATAACTCTAGCAGTGTGCCAGTGTTTCCTTACCTCTCGTGTGCCAACGTGTGCAGGGAGCTGGGCAACAATGCCTCACACATGGTTGATGTGTGTGTGAGCCAGGAAGAAGTTCATTACAGTGCTGTGGCTCTTCAGCAGATTTTATTGGATGATCCATAGATGTGTGGCTCAGATCAGCAGACTTCTAGATGTTACTACTGCTCGGCTTAGACTCGGTTACAAGTATCTCTGGGAATTCTCATTATCTGCTGATGTAGACCTGACCAAATGTAAACTGTGTCAACAAAATTATTCCCACACCCTCCGTCACTATGTGATGGAGTGCGAAAAGATACGTGAATTTAGAGACAATTTTATAACCAATGTTCCAGCGATGTGTCAATATTTCATTCAAAATGATCTGCTACCAGAAATTTTAGGCAAATATCCCCAGTTTGCTAACCGTAGGTAGTAACTAAGTGATTGTAACCTATCCACCGCTGCCCACTGGATGGGGGGCGGTGTGCAGAACAAACATATAAATTTTGACACTAGCTCTCCACATTTGTCAGTTGGTTAATTTAGAACCTGTACTTGAGGTCGATCTCGAACCCATTGTTGATGTGACGACTTATACTGAATTTTGTAACTAGCTCATCAAGATTGTAACTTGCTTAGCTAAATGAATTGTGGGGTTCAGTCCCTGAGCCCATTATGTGCCTCTGTAACCCTTTCCACTACCGCCCACAAGATGGGTATAGGATGCATAATAAATGAACTAAACTAAACTCTTCAGCAAGCCTCCCTGCTGACGCAGCTTGCTGGAACTGGTGATGTGTTCATCCTTGTTACAACTTTCTCAACAACGATTCGTTTGCGTTGACCTGAAGAACGTGGAGACGTTACATTGCGTCGCTACAGCGCTGCAGGAGGACAGAGGAGGAGTAACGCATGAACAGGAGCAGGACAACACTGGAGAAGTAGAGGGCTTGTATGAGAGGAGAGACCAGTATGACCACATCTGAGGTGTGACCCTGAAGCCACACCACATGACCACATCTGAGGTGTGACCCTGAAGCCACACCACATGACCACATCTGAGGTGTGACCCTGAAGCCACACTACATGACCACATCTGAGGTGTGACCCTGAAGCCACACCACATGACCACATCTGAGGTGGTACCCTGAAGCCACACCACATGGCCACATCTGAGGTGTGACCCTGAAGCCACACCACATGGCCACATCTGAGGTGTGACCCTGAAGCCACACCACATGACCACATCTGAGGTGTGACCCTGAAGCCACACCACATGGCCACATCTGAGGTGTGACCCTGAAGCCACACCACATGGCCACATCTGAGGTGTGACCCTGAAGCCACACCACATGACCACATCTGAGGTGTGACCCTGAAGCCACACCACATGGCCACATCTGAGGTGTGACCCTGAAGCCACACCACATGGCCACATCTGAGGTGTGACCCTGAAGCCACACCACATGACCACATCTGAGGTGTGACCCTGAAGCCACACCACATGACCACATCTGAGGTGTGACCCTGAAGCCACACCACATGACCACATCTGAGGTGTGACCCGTAGCTCGGCTTACGACCTGGTGAGACTGTTGGTGTTGTTTCTTGAATTCGAAACGTGTTTTATATATAAAGTTACGAGGCGGCACCCGGGTGTGCCCGGGTCTCTCTCCCCCTTCCTCACTTTCTCATCTCTCTTTCCCTATCCCCCCCCCCCCTCTGCAACTTTCTCCCTCACTCTCCCCTGTCAAACTTTCTCTCCCCTCTCCCTTTCCCTCTCTTCACATATCCCCCGTCTCCTTCCTTCTCTCCCTATCTTTGCCTGTCTCTGTGTTGTATGTCTCTTTTTCTGCCTATGATTTTGTCTCTTTATTTGTCCCGGTCGACCCGGTCTCTCTCCAGAGCTCTGTCAACCTGTCTCTGTATGTTAGTCTGTCTCTTTTTCAATCTGTCTGTCTTTTTGTTGACTATGATTCGCTACTAAAAAATATTTATATAATAGTCCAGCATGGTCGTGTGGGGTGGCCTGCCTGTTGGAAGAGCCTGGCAAGGGGAAATATGAAAAAATATAAGTTACCCGTTTGCTATGATAAAGGGGTGTGATTTGAGACAGCTTTCGAAGCTGTGGAAGGATTGTCTGTTTTATGCTACTATGGCCAAAGTATGAATAGGAGAAAATTTATATTAATTTTCATGAGAGCAATGAATAATAGTATATATTACTATAAGAAAAAAATTGTTTTCCATTTTTTCTTCAAATCATATAGCTAGATGTAGCCGGCGGGCAGTGCCAAAAAATCGTCATTTGATGAGTGAGAATGTGACCCTAGGCACGCTCGTCCGTCTTGTATTCTGGCGACCTCCGACCAACCGATGTCCGTCCAGAACCCCAGCCTGTTCCCCCTGCAAAGTTGAGTGAGACAAGCCCCATGCATCCGGCCTCCAGCCTTAGTAGGACAGATAGACATTCTCTCTGATAGGTACAGAGTGAGTCGGGTGTGTAGGAGCTTGGTATAGTCCTGGGAGGACTCTCGCCCTGGTGGCTTTCCCTTCGTGTTCCCGCCATCGTGCCCCGCGCCCTGCGTCCCGCCAGGAGGCGTCCACATCGCCCACCAGAATACAAATTAGACCGCGACCTGCCTACTTTCGTTCCTGTTACGTGGTTGAACGCGGCCCAGTTATTGATATCCCAAGTAGGCAGTTCCTCTGCTCTTCACACTCCTTCGCTCCTGGGCATATTTCTTCGTGTTCAACCTCAATAAAGTGTTTTTGTTATTCCGCAGACTGAGCTGTTTTTGTTTAGTTTTTTATACTAATTTGATGTATAAAACATGTAAGGAGTTATGTCTCGTCTTTACAGCAACGGGAGTTACCGCGAGTCTGGGTTATACGTCATCTGTGCGGCCGGACTTTGTGATAGGTTTACCTTCAGGGTAAAGCTGTCACAGGGACGGGTGGAGGATACAGCCGTCACAGGGACGGGTGGAGGGTACAGCCGTCACAGGGACGGGTGGAGGGTACAGCCGTGACAGGGACGGGTGGAGGGTACAGCCGTCACAGGGACGGGTGGAGGGTAAAGCTGTCACAGGGACGGGTGGAGGGTACAGCCGTCACAGGGACGGGTGGAGGGTACAGCCGTCACAGGGACGGGTGGAGGGTAAAGCTGGCACAGGGACGGGTGGAGGGTACAGCCGTCACAGGGACGGGTGGAGGGTACAGCCGTCACAGGGACGGGTGGAGGGTAAAGCTGGCACAGGGACGGGTGGAGGGTACAGCCGTCACAGGGACGGGTGGAGGGTACAGCCGTCACAGGGACGGGTGGAGGGTAAAGCTGGCACAGGGACGGGTGGAGGGTACAGCCGTCACAGGGACGGGTAGAGGGTACAGCCGTCACAGGGACGGGTGGAGGGTACAGCTGTCACAGGGACGGGTGGAAGATACAGCCGTCACAGGAACGGGTGGAGGGTACAGCCGTCACAGGGACGGGTGGACAGGGAACACGGCCTCCCTTGACAGATGAATGAACAGCGCTTCAGATTCGTAGTCCTGAGATTCCGGGTTCGATCCCCGGTGGAGGCGGAGACAAATGGGCAAAAATTTTCTTTCACACTGATGCCCCTGTTACCTAGCAGTAAATAGGTACCTGGGAGTTAGACAGCTGCTATGGACTGCTTCCTAGAGGGTGTGTAACAAAAAGGAGGTTTTTTCTTCAAGAGGAAACTAGATTGTTTCCTCCAAGGAGTACCGGACCAACAAGGGCTGTGGTGGGTATGTGGTCCTGTGGGCCGCTCCAAGCAACATCCTGGTGGACCAAACTCTCACAAGTCAAGCCTGGCCTCGTGCCGGGCTTGGGAAGTAGAAGAACTCCCAGAACCCCATCAACCTGGTATCAACCAACCAGGTATCAACCAGACCTGGTTGAGGACCGGGCCGCGAGGACGCTAAGCCCCGAAATCATCTCAAGATAACCTCAAGATAACCTCGCCATCCAGCATTCCGCTCATACCAGCCTCAGTTATCACGACACGTTTCCATCCGGTGTTGGGTAACTTTACCAACAACTGTAGAAGCCTAATTGTACATTTCAACAAGTTCCAAATTACATAGACATCATGATCAACAGATCTCGTTGGCGTTCACGCATGTGAGTAAATAATGATGGAGTCAGAGTTTGTCTCCTGTGGATTCCTTCCCATATTGGTCTCTGAGTGCATGATAGAACGACAAAACATTTGCTCGTAAAGAAAGGATTGACTACCATCCTACACTGCTTGCGAACAGCTGAGGACAGCAATATTCTGGGAACATCAACAAAATCTAATAGACTTGAGGCAAAGTGAAATTCTCACCAGTTACTCCATCTATCGTACTTCTATTATGCAGGAAGAGCCGCACGTCTATGGGTCATCCAATAAGGTTAGCAGACTTCTAGATGTTACCACTGCTAGGCTTAGGCTCGGCTACAAGTACCTCTGGCAGTTTGTAACATCTGCTGATGTAGATTTCACTAAATGTAAACTTTGTCAGCAGAACTATTCGCATACTTTGCGTCATTATATAATGGAATGTGAAAATATCGCGGAATTCGGAGATAACACCATCAATAGTGTCCAGGAAATGTGTAAGTACTTCATTCATAATGATGTGCTGCACATGACTGTAAAGCTGCCGCCCAGGTGGGTGGGTGTGGAGCACATGACTGTAAAGCTGCCGCCCAGTTGGGTGGGTGTGGAGCACATGACTGTAAAGCTGCCGCCCAGTTGGGTGGGTGTGGAGCACATGACTGTAAAGCTGCCGCCCAGTTGGGTGGGTGTGGAGCACATGACTGTAAAGCTACCGCCCAGTTGGGTGGGTGTGGAGCACATGACTGTAAAGCTGCCGCCCAGTTGGGTGGGTGTGGAGCACATGACTGTAAAGCTACCGCCCAGTTGGGTGGGTGTGGAGCACATGACTGTAAAGCTGCCGCCCAGTTGGGTGGGTGTGCAGCAAGACTAGTAACTGTGTGACTCACCATAGATGTAAACTACCTTGCATAAGACTCTAGTGAGCCTCTTCATGATCAGCCGCCCTACAATGCCGAGCACCGTCCTATAGTATACACGATATACTTACCTTGTTATATCGTGTATTATACTTTAAATACCAGTCACTGTTTGTGTATAGCTGTACCTGGGTTAGGTTAGGTTAGGTTTCCAGTTTCGCTTCAAACGCAAAAAGTGAGTGAAGCATTTTTAGAGAATTTAGACAGGTGTGACCAGCATTGAAGGCGCGCTAATATATAGGTTAATTATGTTATCTGTGTTAGTCATTTGTGGGAGGACCATCAGTGCATGCCGGCGCTGGCCCGTCACTCTTACACCTGTCTCCTCCCCTTGCCCGGATTTACACCTGTCGCTGAACACACGTGTCGCTGCACACCTGTACCCTCACACGCCTCGCTACACTCATGTATGTCGTCATAAACAGAGGGAGGAAGACGTCCATTATAACTGATTATCGCTGTTTCCTGATTCCTCTCTCTCTCGTCTCCGCCAGAGAAAGTTAGGACGAACCGCCGCCTCGTCTCCTGCAGGTCCTCGCTCAAGTTTCCTTCGACCTCACCCCTTTCGTCCAGCCCTAATTACCACCTCTAGGGTCTTTGAATGTTGACAAGGTCCGAGCAAGGCTGGTGAGAGGAGGGTCGGAGACAGGCCAGCGTGGTGAGGGACAGCTTCCCTTCCCCAAGGTCACGCCACACAGTCGGAGGACGCTTACCGTCAACCACTTTCCTCAGCTCTCTAAGCTTACCAGTAATTATGCACTCCATACCCATCCCGGGGGCGGTGGTGGACCCCATACCCATCCCGGGGGCGGTGGTGGACCCCATACCCATCCCGGGGGCGGTGGTGGACCCTATACCCATCCCGGGGGCGGTGGTGAACCCCATACCCATCCCGGGGGCGGTGGTGGACCCCATACCCATCCCGGGGGCGGTGGTAGACCCCATACCCATCCCATAGGCGGTGGTGAACCCCATACCCAACCCGGGGGCGGTGGTGGACCCCATACCCATCCCGTGGGTGGTGATGGACCCCATACCCATCCCGTGGGCGGTGGTGGACCCCATACCCATCCCGGGGGCGGTGGTGGACCCCATACCCATCCCGGGGGCGGTGGTGGACCCCATACCCATCCCGGGGGCGGTGGTAGACCCCATACCCATCCCATAGGCGGTGGTGAACCCCCATACCCAACCCGGGGGCGGTGGTGGACCCCATACCCATCCCGTGGGTGGTGATGGACCCCATACCTATCCCGTGGGCGGTGATCGACCCCATACCTATCCCGTGGGCGGTGATCGACCCCATACCCATCCCGTGGGTGGTGGTGAACCCCATACCCATCCCGTGGGCGGTGATGGACCCCATACCCATCCCGTGGGTGGTGGTGGACCCCATGCCCATCCCGTGGGTAGTGGTGGACCCCATACCCATCCCGTGGGCAGTGGTGGACCCCATACCCATCCCGTGGGCGGTGATGGACCCTATACCCATCCCGTGGGTGGTGGTGGACCCCATACCCATCCCGGGGGCTGTGGAAGAAAGGGTCACATAGACCCACGCTGACCCTCAACCCCGTCCTCACTATCCACCACGCTGACCAAGCGTGGTGGATAGCGTATATGGTAAGCCTCACGCAGGTAGGGCGCCAGACGCATAGAGCAAGCCTCACGCAGGTAGGCGGGGGGGGGGGATGGTTTGGGTACCGGGCAGTACTCAGGGCGGTCGTCGTCGAATCCCACGTCTTCCCCTTTGTAGGAAATGGGAAATTACAGCAGGTAAGTCCATTACGGGCTCACCATAGCCCGTGCTACTTGCAACTTTGGTTCCCAGTAGCTGAGGCTAAAACAACAACGACGAATGCGTCATGCTGGGTGGAGGGGGCCGGAGCGTCATGCTGGGTGGAGGGGGCCGGAGCGTCGTGCTGGGTGGAGGGGCCCGGAGCGTCGTGCTGGGTGGAGGGGGCCGGAGCGTCGTGCTGGGTGGAGGGGGCCGGAGCGTCATGCTGGGTGGAGGGGGCCGGAGCGTCATGCTGGGTGGAGGGGCCGGAGCGTCATGCTGGGTGGAGGGGCCCGGAGCGTCATGCTGGGTGGAGGGGGCCAGAGTGTCATGCTGGGTGGAGGGGCCCGGAGCGTCATGCTGGGTGGAGGGGGCCGGAGCGTCGTGCTGGGTGGAGGGGGCCGGAGCGTCGTGCTGGGTGGAGGGGGCCGGAGCGTCGTGCTGGGTGGAGGGGCCCGGAGCGTCTCCTCCACCACACCCCCACGGAGTGTCCGCGACCTTCAGACCGCCAACATGACTGGGAAGGTCAAGTGAGGTCGTGTGAGCAGGTCTGGCAGTGACCGCACAACCTGCCTCTCACTATTCCATTCATTCCTTTCTTTTTTCTCGCGATTTCCTGTTCAACTTCTCAGTTCCAGTCTCCCGTGTTGACCTTGGGCGCCTTCACGCACTTGTGGTGGTGCAGGCTGTGTGCCGCGGCACTTGTGGTGGTGCAGGCTGTGTGCCGCGGCACTTGTGGTGGTGCAGGCTGTGTGCCGCGGCACTTGTGGTGGTGCAGGCTGTGTGCCGCGGCACTTGTGGTGGTGCAGGCTGTGTGCCGCGGCACTTGTGGTGGTGCAGGCTGTGTCCCAGCACTTGTGGTGGTGCAGGCTGTGTGCCCCGCCACTTGTGGTGGTGCAGGCTGTGTGCCGCGGCACTTGTGGTGGTGCAGGCTGTGTCCCAGCACTTGTGGTGGTGCAGGCTGTGTGCCGCGGCACTTGTGGTGGTGCAGGCTGTGTGCCGCGGCACTTGTGGTGGTGCAGGCTGTGTCCCAGCACTTGTGGTGGTGCAGGCTGTGTGCCCCGCCACTTGTGGTGGTGCAGGCTGTGTGCCGCGGCACTTGTGGTGGTGCAGGCTGTGTCCCAGCACTTGTGGTGGTGCAGGCTGTGTGCCGCGGCACTTGTGGTGGTGCAGGCTGTGTGTCCCAGCACTTGTGGTGGTGCGGGCTGTGTGCCCCGCCACTTGTGGTGGTGCAGGCTGTGTGTCCCAGCACTTGTGGTGGTGCAGGCTGTGTGTCCCAGCACTTGTGGTGGTGCAGGCTGTGTGCCGCGGCACTTGTGGTGGTGCAGGCTGTGTCCCAGCACTTGTGGTGGTGCAGGCTGTGTGCCGCGGCACTTGTGGTGGTGCAGGCTGTGTGTCCCAGCACTTGTGGTGGTGCTGTAACCCGGGTTTGGGTCCCTCTCTCTTTACTTCCTTCTTTCTACTCCCTCTACCCGTATTCTTACTTTTATTTCTAAACCAAGGGACTCCAAAACTTTTAACAAAGCCAACTCCACGCCACGTGGTCCTAAGACGATTGACCGACTTAGGATTCTACACCCAGTATGACGTGACCTAAGCTCTGAACAAAACCCTAGAGTCACCTCTGCTGCCACCACCAGACCAGTAATACAAGAGCAATGATCGAGGTCTGGATCGATCACGCTAATTAATCAACCTAGGGGCTTGATCCCCACTATAAACGATGACCTTGAGTGTGGAATAAATTACACGGTAATGATAATTCCGATTCGATGTTAGAATCGGCGCCCAATGCAACTCTGCCTCGTGTGGACCACGTGACCAGGACAAGTATACACATAAAACACATGGAAACAATAAAATGCAAATTAATAACAAATTTAATTTATTAAACGAAAACTAAAACAAAATCTAAATATGTTCACTCCCTATCAATTTAACACTCCCTACTTGACCTGAGTGGCAAATGAGACTATTTCTATACTTAACAATAGCAACTATACCTTGGGCGACCACAGTTCTAGGTGTTGGGCCTGTTCTTGGGGAGAGGTAAGATGTTGACCTCTTATCCCAGCTGCTTCCGTGACCACACTGATCTGTCCTCGTCTGGCCTAGCCCAGACTAGAACCTTGTATCCTTCCGCCTAGTCAAAGTTTTACCAAGTTACTAGCCAGGTTTAAGTTATAACAATTAAACTCTGTTGTACTTAATTGATCCAGACTGGTTGAATTATTTTACTTTAATTAAATTACAAACATCTAACGGCAGAGCTGTTCCCGATCACAAAAATGGTTATTAAAACTTTGAGAAATAGTAGACCTGTCAACCCCTGATGACCTATGACCGCCGGTCACTCCGCCTCAAAAGTTAGATCTGATTCGTGACGTCACTGATGGTGACTTAAACTCAATAATTAGAATACTCTTGATATTGTATCCAGTACTATTATACAATACAATTTTAATGCAAAATGAATAAAGGCTAATTTTCTCTAAATTGCTGAATACTATAGGATGGTTCATTATACGCAGCTATGAACAAAGCGTCGGTTATTTCCACCGCGAATTCCCCTGGGGGTCAGGTCACCATGCGGCTCAGCTTCCCATTCTCTTTTGTCGATAAACCACTCTGGATAATTCTTACAACAGCCTAGTCTGTTACAACCCCCCCCGCACAAGCACTTAGTAAACCTTGTTAATTTGTTAAAATTCACGAGGTTTAGTACCCAAACCCACAATTCAACTCATGCCACAAACAAAAGCTAACCTAACTAATAAAATTTGACAAATAATAGTCCAACATCATAATAAACATGTTCATATTTCATAAATTTCTCAGCTGTCAACTGACAGCAATCCTCTAATATCAGGAAACATACATCCTATCCTTACTGACATAGCTAAATAACATGTCCCTACTCTACCATCAAAAAACTAGCTATTAAACTCTCTTGGCTCTTCACTAGCCAAGTCCATGTGTCCTCTAGAGCCGGCCACACCGTGCTCAAACATAAACATTAAAGTTATATCATCAGACTGAACTTTCAGTCATCCGGGAGCGTACTACGGAACTATCAAGTTCACATCCGTGTACTAACCACTCCCCATCAATGTCAACCTTGACATGCTAAGGAACACACCTAACGTTTATTACATGTATCTAAAAATAAAAATTCCTATACTATATCACAGGTTACGGCTGACTGTACAGCCAAGTGTTCTCACTCACTAGAAGTGTCAATGTTTATATTGGTCCGCCTCTCCTGTGTTCAAACATTCTGCAAAAAAAAATAGCACAACATAATTTTCCATAACCGTTTGTTCTGGGCTGAGACAATTACACAGGGGCTTCGATTTTGATTACTGACCAATTTATAGTTAAATTTCATATATTATACCAGAATTATTTTAAATCTGTTTTTCAACATTTATAAAGAATTGATTCTAACTCTGTTTTTCAACATTTAAACAAAAGTGTCCAGATGTTCTTTACACAGATGTTCAGAGCCACTTTGTTGTTTGTATCAATTGTTCATATTGAGTAAGCGATAAAAAAAAATCGATGCTGCTGGATGCTGAATGTAGTCGCTGACGATGACGGTGTCGATCTTGCTTCTCCCCATGTGTAGACATCAATACCTGGTCCTCTTGTACTCCCATCCGGTACTCCTGAATGACGACAGAGTGTAGTAGAGCGGAGTGACAAGTGACAGCTGTAGAATACTGTTACTTCGGCCATTAATCTTGCTCTCGACAGTCCACACGCCTTCGTATCAATCACAGTTCACACGGTAGTCTTGATGTTAAACTTGTCGCAGATGACCACAGCAGAGCAGGACTGGATGTACCAACGGTGTCTCTTAACAGGAGTGATGTTAGAAGGTCGTAGAGGCGGGTTGCTTGTTTGCAGAACAGGTGAATCTCGTCTTCCATCATTGCTCACGTCATCTCAGGCGTTTCTTGATGTCACCAGGTTACTAGGCCGTAAACACCAACTGTGCATACCCTCGTACCGCCGACTTTAGGCCAAAGGAGACAATTTTGCGACCTTCTATTGGCGAGTCCCGGTACTCTGTAGGGAAACCGTGCCTTCCACCTGTGACCGCCTTACTTCTGCTTTCTTGTTACTTCAGATGACGTAATCATTAATCTTCCGGCGAAATTCTTGAGTACTGCTACGTGCTTTCCATTTCTTGACCTCTCCTCCAACACTGCTGGAATGACTGCAGTCTTGATGACGCAGCAGGTGGGTATTGGTGATCTCGAGACAGCTACCCCGGCGTTGTATGGCACCTCCGGTGACTGCTATAATGTGGACAGCTCGCTGGCTCTGACAACCTCGTTAGTGACGTGAGGCGTCGGCCGGGTGACTCTTGGACAGTCACTCATCCCCAAAGTAACTGATGTATGGGTTACTGGGTCTGGTGGGGGGAGGGCTTTGTGTAACGTGCCTCCCCCCTCGGTCTTTACAGACAAGGGTTCACGTGTGGCTGGAACAACTGGGTCGGTGTACCAATCAGACCTGGGAACAGACAGACACAACACAGCGGAAGCATAGATATACTCTGGGTTTGGTGGAGGTGGAACCCCAGAGCACGGTAAAAGTTGCTACCTGAGTTAAGTATAGACATAGTACATCTCATTGCCTTTACAGGAAAATCTAATGAACACTAAATTATACTAACTAGGGAAGTTACTTTACTGTATAGCGCGAGATCTCGTCACCATAGGGTGGTGAGACTGCACCTGACTACTGATGAGCGATGACAGAGGGTCATCCTCATCTTCTGACTCGTCGGTGAAGCCATGAGTCAGCACTGCTGAGTCAGGAACTAGACCCGCTGAAGGCAGTTCTAATTCCTCTCTAGCATGATATTGTTTCAATTTATTTACGTGAATTGTCCTTTCCACCTGGTCCTCGAACACTCCTTTTATAACAAGATTAACCGGCCCCGCCCTTTTAATTACTCTATATGGTCCTCGCCACCTCGGAGCTAGTTTCCTGCTCTGATTGGCGGGCGCAGCCTCATTCACTCTCAATACGAGGCTTCCTTCCTTCAACTCAAGAGGGCGCACTTTCTTGTCATAAAAATGAGCATACCGAGTCCGTGCCTTCTTGGACGCTTCAGCTGCAATATTCCATGCATTTCTCATTTTACCAAGGACCTCTGAAGGATAGTCCTCCCCGTATGCAACATTATGTCTGTTAAGCAGACCTGAGGGGAAATTGCATGAATTACCAGTAAACAAATGAAGTGGTTGGGTGTTAATTGATTGGTGGATGGCAGTATTCAAGGCGAACTGAACATAGGGTAGGTGTTCATCCCAGGTGTTTGCATCATGTTCAGCAAGGATTGCAAGCATATCCTTGACTGAACGATTAGTCCGTTCCGTCATTCCGTTTGCTTGTGGGTGGTAGGCCGTTGTAAAAGCCGAAGTTGTCTCTAAAATCTTACAAACTTCTCTAAATATATTCCCATTGAATTCTTGACCCCGGTCAGAGACTAAAACTTTAGGAGGTCCGAATACAGTAACGAACCTACGCAAGAACGCATCTGCAACCGTACGAGAATCCTTCTGAGGTAATGCAACTAGTGTAGTGTATCTAGACAGATGGTCAACTAGCACCAACACGTATCTGTTACCCGCATGACTGTGGTGTAAATCAATCAGATCGGCCCCCACACGATCTAACGGTTCACGAATTTCAGGAAATTCCTGAAGTGGGGCTTGTACCTTAAGGGTACCTTTCCTCCTCTGGCAACGAGGGCACGACTTCACGAAATTGATTACCTCAGAAAGTAATCCTGGAAAATAAAATAGAGACTTTGCTTTTAAGTGCGTTTTAAAGATCCCCGGATGCCCTGCAATTTTTGAAGCATGTGCGAGCTTTAACGCTGATGACCGCAACGCGTCCGGAATAACTAGCTGAAATACTGCCCTATCATTCTGGCTATTAACATAATACAGGACGCCCTGTTTCATTTCAAAATCATGTATAGGTAAATTCTTTTTCTTTTTGGGGTATTTTCCTCCCTCTAAATACTCAATAATCTCTTTCCATCTAGGCTCGTTCATCTGGTATTCTCTCATTTTATCCGATGGAATGGTTTCAATGTTTTCATTAATCTGCATTGCCGCTATATTTCTACTTAGCGTATCTGGCACAACATGTGCTGGACCAGGCTTGTACAAGATCTGGAATGAGTGGGCCGAAAGTTCGTGAGACCAGCGTGACATTCGTGGGCATTTCGTTCGCTTTTTAAATATATGTGTTAACGCTCGATGGTCTGTGTAGATTACAAAATGCCGCTGAAATAGGTAAGGCTCGAAATACCTAACTGATTCTACTACTGCCAGTGCCTCCCGATCCGTAGCTGAATAACGAACTTCAGGTCCTTTGACCTTCCTACTGAAATAGGCTACTGGATGGGGTAAATTATCTGCATCTCGCTGAATTAAGCACCCGCCAATAGCAATACCGCTGGCGTCAGTGTGCACCTCCCACTCTTTATCAAAATCAGGAATAGCCAATACCGGTGTCGTGATTAGTTGGTCTTTCAGTTTGCGATAGGCCTCGTCATGTTCTGATTTCCACACAAACTTCGCATTTTTCTTTGTCAGATCAGTCAGGGGTGCTGAAATGCCAGCGAAACCTTCAATGTGACGACGAAAATATCCGGCCGCCCCCAAAAACCTACGCACGTCCTTTGCTGTCCTTGGAATAGGCATGTCAGCAATGGCGCGGCAAGAATCTGGGTCAGGTCGGATACCGTCTGGGCACACCTGGAACCCCAGAAATTTGAATTTCTGAGCCGCCAAGGTGCACTTCTGAACATTCAGCCTGAAACCTGCCTGATCTAACAATTTCAAAGTCTCAGTCAAGTCCTGTAGGTGTTCCTCAAACGTCCTGGAATATATCACAACATCATCCAGGTACGCTAAAGAATGCCTACCCAGTACCGGACTAAGGATAAAGTTGATGGCCCTCTGAAACGACGAAGGCGCTGTCTTCAAACCAAACGGCATCCTACGGAATTGATAAGTGTGCCTACCATCCGAGAATGCTGTTTTTTCCCTATCCTGTTCTGCCACCGGAATCGCCCAATACGCCGATTTTGCGTCAAGAGTTGAGAAATACTTAGCAGCACCAAATTGATCTATGATCTCCTGTATTCGGGGCAACGGATACACATCACCCTTAGTTAATTCGTTCACCTTCCGGTAGTCAACACAGAAACGATAACTACCGTCCGGTTTCCGAACTAGCACAACAGGAGAGAGCCATGGTGACGTACTAGGCTCTATCACGCCCTGTCTCAACATTTTCTGGCACTCCTCCCTGATAATGTTCTTTGCCTGTTCTGGCAACCTCCACTGTCTTGTGTACACAGGCAAATGGTCACCAGTTGGAATGGTGTGCTCGATCTTATCAAGGAGACCAATCTGGTCATCCTCTGTCGCAAACAATTTCGGGAATTTTCGTAAAACTCCTCTCAGTGCCTTCCTATCCGCCTGTGCAACATGTTGCAAATCAAGTGCTGAAATTAATTTTTCTATCTCCTCTACATTCTGTGCAACATTTCTCGTTTCGTATTGTACTTTTGATGGTGTTTTAGTTTTCAACATATTCAGTGCACTACATTGTGCAGTGACGGCTGGCGTCTCAGCTGACTCATGGTGAAAGATTTCTGTGTCCTCCACCATGGTTCCCTGAGATACCCTATCACCTGCCCTGAAGCGAAAAGTCTTATGTGAAAGATTGACAACTGGAATGAGTGCACCTTTATCGAGCACTACAACTAAGTGATGAGGAATTAATAAACTATCACATCTCCCAGCCACCTGAAGGGTGGTACCTGGTTGTATGTGACGTCCCACGGCTACCTTAATAAATTTAACAGAATGTGGTGGGCAACTCTGTTTGGTCAATGCATGCAAGGCGCATGACCTCTTAACTGTGTCTGGAAGAGACTTAAAAATCAATTTTGGATAGTGCGCATTATATTTCAGCTTCCTCTTAATTGAAGCTACAACTGGGGGATGGTCGATCATCTCCACTGGGTAGGAAGTCTGTCCCAACTGCAACCTGCAGTTCCTAGCCCCTTTTTGAGCAGACAAGGAATAATCAAATCGCGACAGAAAATCAGTTCCCATTAAGATGTGACCAGGAAAATCAAGGTTCTCTACGATCGTACATGTGTGAGGCTGCAATTCCCCATCAATCTCAAAATTAACTGTACCTTGACCTACGATCTCAATCTTTTTCCCATTGACTGCTGTTAATGTCTTTGCGCAACGTTGAAGACGTGCATACTTAAAATTGCTGAAGGCTGACTTTTTAATTACCGTTGCCTGGCTTCCTGTATCAACAAAAGCTGTCAATCTCACACCTTCCACTTTCACCTCAAAAGTAGGCCTACCATCACTAGGAGCCTGCTTTCATGCTTTCGTAGGAGTGACTTCGCAATCCCTCTGTATATCCCACCGCTGCCACCATTGTAACCCGGGTTTGGGTCCCTCTCTCTTTACTTCCTTCTTTCTACTCCCTCTACCCGTATTCTTACTTTTATTTCTAAACCAAGGGACTCCAAAACTTTTAACAAAGCCAACTCCACGCCACGTGGTCCTAAGACGATTGACCGACTTAGGATTCTACACCCAGTATGACGTGACCTAAGCTCTGAACAAAACCCTAGAGTCACCTCTGCTGCCACCACCAGACCAGTAATACAAGAGCAATGATCGAGGTCTGGATCGATCACGCTAATTAATCAACCTAGGGGCTTGATCCCCACTATAAACGATGACCTTGAGTGTGGAATAAATTACACGGTAATGATAATTCCGATTCGATGTTAGAATCGGCGCCCAATGCAACTCTGCCTCGTGTGGACCACGTGACCAGGACAAGTATACACATAAAACACATGGAAACAATAAAATGCAAATTAATAACAAATTTAATTTATTAAACGAAAACTAAAACAAAATCTAAATATGTTCACTCCCTATCAATTTAACACTCCCTACTTGACCTGAGTGGCAAATGAGACTATTTCTATACTTAACAATAGCAACTATACCTTGGGCGACCACAGTTCTAGGTGTTGGGCCTGTTCTTGGGGAGAGGTAAGATGTTGACCTCTTATCCCAGCTGCTTCCGTGACCACACTGATCTGTCCTCGTCTGGCCTAGCCCAGACTAGAACCTTGTATCCTTCCGCCTAGTCAAAGTTTTACCAAGTTACTAGCCAGGTTTAAGTTATAACAATTAAACTCTGTTGTACTTAATTGATCCAGACTGGTTGAATTATTTTACTTTAATTAAATTACAAACATCTAACGGCAGAGCTGTTCCCGATCACAAAAATGGTTATTAAAACTTTGAGAAATAGTAGACCTGTCAACCCCTGATGACCTATGACCGCCGGTCACTCCGCCTCAAAAGTTAGATCTGATTCGTGACGTCACTGATGGTGACTTAAACTCAATAATTAGAATACTCTTGATATTGTATCCAGTACTATTATACAATACAATTTTAATGCAAAATGAATAAAGGCTAATTTTCTCTAAATTGCTGAATACTATAGGATGGTTCATTATACGCAGCTATGAACAAAGCGTCGGTTATTTCCACCGCGAATTCCCCTGGGGGTCAGGTCACCATGCGGCTCAGCTTCCCATTCTCTTTTGTCGATAAACCACTCTGGATAATTCTTACAACAGCCTAGTCTGTTACAGTGCAGGCTATGTGCCGCGGCACTTGTGGTGGTGCAGGCTGTGTGTCCCAGCACTTGTGGTGGTGCAGGCTGTGTGCCCCGCCACTTGTGGTGGTGCAGGTTGTGTGTCCCAGCACTTGTGGTGGTGCAGGCTGTGTGTCCCACTACTTGTGGTGGTGCAGGCTGTGTGTCCCAGCACTTGTGGTGGTGCAGGCTGTGTGCCGCGGCACTTGTGGTGGTGCAGGCTGTGTGTCCCAGCACTTGTGGTGGTGCAGGCTGTGTGCCGCGGCACTTGTGGTGGTGCAGGCTGTGTGTCCCAGCACTTGTTGTGGTGCAGGCTGTGTGCCCCGCCACTTGTGGTGGTGCAGGCTGTGTGTCCCAGCACTTGTGGTGGTGCAGGCTGTGTGTCCCAGCACTTGTGGTGGTGCAGGCTGTGTGCCCCGCCACTTGTGGTGGTGCAGGCTGTGTGTCCCAGCACTTGTGGTGGTGCAGGCTGTGTGCCCCGCCACTTGTGGTGGTGCAGGCTGTGTGTCCCAGCACTTGTGGTGGTGCAGGCTGTGTGTCCCAGCACTTGTGGTGGTGCAGGCTGTGTGCCGCGGCACTTGTGGTGGTGCAGGCTGTGTCCCAGCACTTGTGGTGGTGCAGGCTGTGTGCCGCGGCACTTGTGGTGGTGCAGGCTGTGTGTCCCAGCACTTGTGGTGGTGCAGGCTGTGTGCCGCGGCACTTGTAGTGGTGCAGGCTGTGTGCCGCGGCACTTGAGGTGGTGCAGGCTGTGTCCCAGCACTTGTGGTGGTGCAGGCTGTGTGCCGCGGCACTTGTGGTGGTGCAGGCTGTGTGCCAGCACTTGTGGTGGTGCAGGCTGTGTGTCCCAGCACTTGTGGTGGTGCAGGCTATGTGTCCCAGCACTTGTGGTGGTGCAGGCTATGTGTCCCAGCACTTGTGGTGGTGCAGACTGTGTCCCAGCACTTGTGGTGGTGCAGGCTGTGTGCCGCGGCACTTGTGGTGGTGCAGGCTGTGTCCCAGCACTTGTGGTGGTGCAGGCTGTGTGCCGCGGCACTTGTGGTGGTGCAGGCTGTGTGCCGCGGCACTTGTGGTGGTGCAGGCTATGTGCCGCGGCACTTGTGGTGGTGCAGGCTGTGTGCCGCGGCACTTGTGGTGGTGCAGGCTGTGTCCCAGCACTTGTGGTGGTGCAGGCTGTGTGCCGCGGCACTTGTGGTGGTGCAGGCTGTGTCCCAGCACTTGTGGTGGTGCAGGCTGTGTGCCGCGGCACTTGTGGTGGTGCAGGCTGTGTGCCGCGGCACTTGTGGTGGTGCAGGCTGTGTGCCAGCACTTGTGGTGGTGCAGGCTGTGTGCCGCGGCACTTGTGGTGGTGCAGGCTGTGTGCCAGCACTTGTGGTGGTGCAGGCTGTGTGCCGCGGCACTTGTGGTGGAGCAGGCTGTGTGCCCCGCCACTTGTGGTGGTGCAGGCTGTGTGCCGCGGCACTTGTGGTGGTGCAGGCTGTGTGCCAGCACTTGTGGTGGTGCAGGCTGTGTCCCAGCACTTGTGGTTGTGCAGGCTGTGTGCCGCGGCACTTGTGGTGGTGCAGGCTGTGTCCCAGCACTTGTGGTGGTGCAGGCTGTGTCCCAGCACTTGTGGTGGTGCAGGCTGTGTGCCGCGGCACTTGTGGTGGTGCAGGCTGTGTCCCAGCACTTGTGGTGGTGCAGGCTGTGTGCTGCGGCACTTGTGGTGGTGCAGGCTGTGCGCCCCGGCACTTGTGGTGGTGCAGGCTGTGTGCCGCGGCACTTGTGGTGGTGCAGGCTGTGTGCTGCGGCACTTGTGGTGGTGCAGGCTTTGCGCCCCGGCACTTGTGGTGGTGCAGGCTGTGTGTCCCAGCACTTGTGGTGGTGCAGGCTGTGTGCCCTGGCACTTGTGGTGGTGCAGGCTGTGTCCCAGCACTTGTGGTGGTGCAGGCTGTGTGCCCTGGCACTTGTGGTGGTGCAGGCTGTGTGCCGCGGCACTTGTGGTGGTGCAGGCTGTGTCCCAGCACTTGTGGTGGTGCAGGCTGTGTGCCGCGACACTTGTGGTGGTGCAGACTGTGTGTCGTGGCACTTGTGGTGGTGCAGGCTGTGTGCCGCGGCACTTGTGGTGGTGCAGGCTGTGTGCCAGCACTTGTGGTGGTGCAGGCTGTGTGCCGCGGCACTTGTGGTGGTGCAGGCTGTGTGCCCCGCCACTTGTGGTGGTGCAGGCTGTGTGCCGCGGTACTTGTGGTGGTGCAGGCTGTGTGCCAGCACTTGTGGTGGTGCAGGCTGTGTCCCAGCACTTGTGGTGGTGCAGGCTGTGTGCCGCGGCACTTGTGGTGGTGCAGGCTGTGTCCCAGCACTTGTGGTGGTGCAGGCTGTGTCCCAGCACTTGTGGTGGTGCAGGCTGTGTGCCGCGGCACTTGTGGTGGTGCAGGCTGTGTCCCAGCACTTGTGGTGGTGCAGGCTGTGTGCTGCGGCACTTGTGGTGGTGCAGGCTGTGCGCCCCGGCACTTGTGGTGGTGCAGGCTGTGTGCCGCGGCACTTGTGGTGGTGCAGGCTGTGTGCTGCGGCACTTGTGGTGGTGCAGGCTGTGTGTCCCAGCACTTGTGGTGGTGCAGGCTGTGTGCCCTGGCACTTGTTGTGGTGCAGGCTGTGTCCCAGCACTTGTGGTGGTGCAGGCTGTGTGCCCTGGCACTTGTGGTGGTGCAGGCTGTGTGTCCCAGCACTTGTGGTGGTGCAGGCTGTGTGTCCCAGCACTTGTGGTGGTGCAGGCTGTGTGTCCCAGCACTTGTGGTGGTGCAGGCTGTGTGCCCCGCCACTTGTGGTGGTGCAGGCTGTGTACCGCGGCACTTGTGGTGGTGCAGGCTGTGTGCCGCGTCACTTGTGGTGGTGCAGGCTGTGTGCCGCGGCACTTGTGGTGGTGCAGGCTGTGTGCCCCGCCACTTGTGGTGGTGCAGGTTGTGTGTCCCAGCACTTGTGGTGGTGCAGGCTGTGTGCCGCACCACTTGTGGTGGTGCAGGCTGTGTGCCGCACCACTTGTGGTGGTGCAGGCTGTGTCCCGCACCACTTGTGGTGGTGCAGGCTGTGTGCCGCACCACTTGTGGTGGTGCAGGCTGTGTGCCGCGGCACTTGTGGTGGTGCAGGCTGTGTGCCCCGGCACTTGTGGTGGTGCAGGCTGTGTGCCGCGGCACTTGTGGTGGTGCAGGCTGTGTGCCGCGGCACTGGTGGTGGTGCAGGCTGTGTGCCGCGGCACTTGTGGTGGTGCAGGCTGTGTGCCCCGCCACTTGTGGTGGTGCAGGCTGTGTGCCCCGCCACTTGTGGTGGTGCAGGCTGTGTGCCGCGGTACTTGTGGTGGTGCAGGCTGTGTGTCCCAGCACTTGTGGTGGTGCAGGCTGTGTGCCCCGCCACTTGTGGTGGTGCAGGCTGTGTGCCGCGGCACTTGTGGTGGTGCAGGCTGTGTGTCCCAGCACTTGTGGTGGTGCAGGCTGTGTGCCCCGCCACTTGTGGTGGTGCAGGCTGTGTGCCGCAGCACTTGTGGCGGTGCAGGCTGTGTGTCCCAGCACTTGTGGTGGTGCAGGCTGTGTGCCCCGCCACTTGTGGTGGTGCAGGCTGTGTGCCCCGACACTTGTGGTGGTGCAGGCTGTGTGCCCCGCCACTTGTGGTGGTGCAGGCTGTGTGCCGCGGCACTTGTGGTGGTGCAGGCTGTGTGCCCCGGCACTTGTGGTTGTGCAGGCTGTGTGCCCCGCCACTTGTGGTGGTGCAGGCTGTGTGCCCCGGCACTTGTGGTGGTGCAGGCTGTGTGCCCCGCCACTTGTGGTGGTGCAGGCTGTGTGCCGCTGCACTTGTGGTGGTGCAGGCTGTGTGCCCCGGCACTTGTGGTGGTGCAGGCTGTGTGCCCCGCCACTTGTGGTGGTGCAGGCTGTGTGCCCCGGCACTTGTGGTGGTGCAGGCTGTGTGCCCCGGCACTTGTGGTGGTGCAGGCTGTGTGCCCCGGCACTTGTGGTGGTGCAGGCTGTGTGCCGCGGCACTTGTGGTGGTGCAGGCTGTGTGCCCCGGCACTTGTGGTGGTGCAGGCTGTGTGCCCCGCCACTTGTGGCGGTGCAGGCTGTGTGTCCCGGCACTTGTGGTGGTGCAGGCTGTGTGCCCCGCCACTTGTGGTGGTGCAGGCTGTGTGCCCCGCCACTTGTGGTGGTGCAGGCTGTGTGTCCCGGCACTTGTGGTGGTGCAGGCTGTGTGCCCCGGCACTTGTGGTGGTGCAGGCTGTGTGCCCCGCCACTTGTGGTGGTGCAGGCTGTGTGCCCCGCCACTTGTGGTGGTGCAGGCTGTGTGCCGCGGCACTTGTGGTGGTGCAGGCTGTGTGCCCCGCCACTTGTGGTGGTGCAGGCTGTGTCCCGGCACTTGTGGTGGTGCAGGTTGTGTGCCCCGCCACTTGTGGTGGTGCAGGCTGTGTGCCCCGCCACTTGTGGTGGTGCAGGCTGTGTGCCGCGGCACTTGTGGTGGTGCAGGCTGTGTGCCCCGCCACTTGTGGTGGTGCAGGCTGTGTCCCGGCACTTGTGGTGGTGCAGGCTGTGTGCCCCGGCACTTGTGGTGGTGCAGGCTGTGTGCCCCGCCACTTGTGGTGGTGCAGGCTGTGTGCCCCGGCACTTGTGGTGGTGCAGGCTGTGTGCCCCGCCACTTGTGGTGGTGCAGGCTGTGTCCCAGCACTTGTGGTGGTGCAGGCTGTGTGCCCCTGCACTTGTGGTGGTGCAGGCTGTGTGCCGCGGCACTTGTGGTGGTGCAGGCTGTGTCCCAGCACTTGTGGTGATGCAGGCTGTGTGCCCCTGCACTTGTGGTGGTGCAGGCTGTGTGCCCCGCCACTTGTGGTGGTGCAGGCTGTGTGCCCCGGCACTTGTGGTGGTGTACACAAGTGCCGGGGCACATCTGTGAGGGATATACAGCATGACACTGGAGCACCTGGCCGTCCAACAACAAGTGGTGAGCCCGTCATGACCTGGACCGCTCATGGAATGTCTTGAACTTTAACAATCTTCAACCAAGTACTTTTCGCCTCTGCAATAAGCCATTAGCCCAAAACTCTCTATTAATATAGATATCAACGCTCATCAAGCAGAAGGAGGGTTGAAGAAGTCTCATAGTATGATAACAGCGCCAATATCTTAGTCAACCCTACTCCGTTCTCCTCAGCGTCGCCTGCACGCCATTAACAGAGGACCTTTTCTCTTGCAGATGTATATAGGACTTGTGTTCGTCCTCGTCGGCCTTGCTGTGGCTGATGAGTCAGGTGGCGGCCACCACCATCACCCACCAGCATCTGGCTATGGTCCTCCACCAGCTCCGAGCTATGGCCCGCCGCCGCCGCCACCGCCACCGAGCTATGGCCCGCCACCAGCACCGAGCTATGGCCCGCCGCCACCCCCAGTGTATGGCCCACCACCGGTGATCGTGTACCTGCAGCAACCTCAACAGGGCGGTAAAGGCAAGGGCGGGGTGAGTACAGCGGCTCCTTTTGTCCAGTGTTATGACGT
Source organism: Procambarus clarkii (assembly GCF_040958095.1). Taxonomy (NCBI): domain Eukaryota; kingdom Metazoa; phylum Arthropoda; class Malacostraca; order Decapoda; family Cambaridae; genus Procambarus; species Procambarus clarkii. The sequence continues at coordinate 17,455,508 of NC_091196.1, forward strand.
TTGATCTTACAGACAAATTTCACAAAATGATTAATGTATTAACTCGACACAGACCAAATAACGCACAGATACAACAATTGAACAACATATGTACATGCTTACATATAATGCTTAAGTACACAGATCTAAAATACAGATACACAGAACTAGACTTGACAAGTACATGTAATCTATGTTATACAATCACACTGTACGTGATTCTGTGCCACGTAAGGTACACAGACGTCCATATTGCCTTGTGGCTTCCAGCATCTTGCCCGCCATCAGTGCCCTCGCCAGATCTTCATTCTTGTACTGTGTAATAGAGCTCGTGTACTCTGGCCTGTGTACTATATCTTGTGTACTATATCTAGAGGTGCACGATGTGCTTCTTTATTGCAGGAGTTACCTATAAATGACTTGGACTACTTTTTGTATGTCAAGGATTCTGTCTTTGGCGGTCTGACCGACAAGCTCAAGGGCGGGTTCGATACCGTGTCGGGATCCTTCGGCAGCATCAAGGACAAGGTCTCCTCCCTCAAGACTCGGGCTCTCAAGGCTCTGGTCGAGCTCCTCAAGGCTAAGTTCACCAAGGACAAGAAGGAAAGCGCTCCAGCTCCTGGTAAGACTCAGTCACTTGTACGAGTTGATTAACCTGAGTCAGTTGTAAATATCTGGTATACATGTGTCATAATAAGTCTGTACCATACATGTGTCATAATAAGTCTGTACCATACATGTGTCACAACAGTCTGTACCATTCACTCATTTACGTTTTTGATTCCCACAGCGCCAGCCCCCAGCTATGGCCCTCCTCCCGCTCCAAGCTATGGTCCTCCACCGCCTCCCCCACCAAGTTATGGTCCTCCTCCACCACCTCCCCCTCCAAGCTACGGTCCTCCTCCTCCAAGCTACGGTCCTCCTCCTCCACCACCTCCCCCTCCTAGCTACGGCCCTCCCCCCTCGACCTATGGGGCTCCCCCAGCCGGTGGTCACGCCGGTCCCCTGGTGGACGATGGACCTCCTTCTGGCTTCAACGGCAACGTCCCCGGAGGACCTTCAGGTAGCCGAGCTATTCCCGACACCTTCGGCGCCCCCAAGCCTGCTGATCTTGTCATTGGCGTTGGGTACCAGGCCCCGACTGACTCTTACAGTGCCCCGACTGGCCCTCACGGTGCCCCGACTGGCCCTCACGGTGCCCCGACTGGCCCTCACGGTGCCCCGACTGGTCCTCATGATGCCCCGACTGGTCCTCATGATGCCCCGACTGGTCCTCATGATGTCCCGACTGGCCCTCATGGTGCCCCGACTGGCAACGAATTATCCAGCTACGTCTCTTACGATCAAACAGGTGCGCTATTTCATCCTTCCAGCAGCAGGAGTCTTAAGACCAGGTCGCAGCCCATAGAAAGGCAGCCAATCCCCTTGCCCGAGCGGGTTCTATGGGCACTACAGAGAAACATTTTTCCCCAAACCTTTCCCTACGGCGTCCCTGGGCCCCAGCTCGGCCCCCCACACCCTGGGGACAGCCACGCGCGCGTCTCTCACTCCGCTCCTCTTGGCTGGCTCCCTCTCCCCCTCACTATGACCACCACACCTCAACCTTCTCACACCATTGTCCGACCCTTGGGACACTCTACACCGGCCGAGCGTCACCATGGACACCTAGAACCACGTGGTCTGGTCGAGCACGACCATGAACACCCAGATCTACTTGGTCTGGCCGACCACAGTCACCTCCTACCACAAGTCATTAGTGCTGTACTAATATCACCTACGACCAACAGCCCAACATTCCGGCCACCCTTCACAACCAACAGCCCAACATTCCGGCCACCCTTCACAACCAACAGCCCAACATTCCGGTCACCCTTCACAACCAACAGCCCAACATTCCGGTCACCCTTCACAACCAACAGCCCAACATTCCGGCCACCCTTCACAACCAACAGCCCAACATTCCGGTCACCCTTCACAACCAACAGCCCAACATTCCGGTCACCCTTCACAACCAACAGCCCAACATTCCGGTCACCCTTCACAACCAACAGCCCAACATTCCGGCCACCCTTCACAACCAACAGCCCAACATTCCGGCCACCCTTCACAATCTCTAACACTATTATCAGACAGGCCCACACAATCACTGCACAATGTCAGCCTTCCGATACTGAACCATTCTGGATAGTGTCATTCCCAGATGCACCTTCCAGCCCCCCGGGTCATCCCCTAATTATCCCCTCCTACTGGCCAGAGACTACCATCGTCAATCCTCCCACTCCCTCGCCTCTTACACCTTATGACAGACCCGTGATAAATCTTTCTTACTTGCCAGCCGTTAATCCATACTCCAGCTTCTCTTCCATACCCACAGGACGACCACTAACTACACCTTCTTACTGGCCAGGCACTAATCCATCAGTCGACACTTCCATACCCACAGGACGACCACTAATTACACCTTACTGGCCAGGCACCAATCCATCAGTCGTCACTTCCATACCCACTGGACGACCACTAACTACACCTTCTTACTGGCCAGCCACTAATCCATCAGTCGACACTTCCATACCCACTGGACGACCACTAACTACACCTTCTTACTGGCCAGCCACTAATCCATCAGTCGACACTTCCATACCCACTGGACGACCACTAACTACACCTTCTTACTGGCCAGCCACTAATCCATCAATCGACACTTCCATACCCACTGGACGACCACTAACTACACCTTCTTACTGGCCAGCCACTAATCCATCAGTCGACACTTCCATACCCACAGGACGACCACTAACTACACCTTCTTACTGGCCAGGCACCAATCCATCAGTCGACACTTCCATACACCCTGGACGACCACTAACTACACCTTCTTACTGGCCAGCCACTAATCCATCAGTCGACACTTCCATGCCCACTGGACGACCACTAATTACACCTAAGTGGCCGGCCACCACAGTCATCAACCCACCCCCAGTCTCCAATCCATGTGTTGTTCCACTCATCAACCTAATGGATAACGTTGGAATCCTTAACCACTGTGCTGGTCTCTTCCCTCTCACACAAAAGCCTTTATTTACTGATCGATCTAATATTTCGGACGATTTTACCTCTCCTGGAATTTCGCTTTTTGATTTTGTCAACACAGGAGGTGGTGATGGCGACACCCGTGTGTCAGGTGACGGCAGTGTTGACACGTTGGCCTGGGGGTCCAGAGATCCTAGACAAGATCACTTTCCAGTAGATAACTTTGTCGTAGAACTCTCGCCCAGCCCTGTGAGACCTAGTGAAGTAGTCACTGGTAATCCTGTAGTCCTCCCCATCAGCACTTATCATAGTCAAAGCTTTGGTGAGAGCGGCTGGAGAGTCAGTAACTTTACAGTCAGCACTCAACAGCCTGGAGCCCAAACACTCGCTACACTGAGCAGAACAACCAATACCCTCCCCAAACACATCACTACACCCACACCACATACTGTTAAGAGAGTGGAGAGCTTGACTGAGCCCACTGTGCCTAACCTGAGCCTTGACCTAGCCACTGGCCCAGACAACCTTCACCATTTTGGACCCAGCTTACTGTGGCGCCAGGAGAGCATCAGGAGGCGCATCCTTCGCCAGACATCTCTCACATAAACACTCCAACATCAGTTTCCCGTCCCAACCCGCATTCATCCTCCGTCTAACACCTCCAGGATCAGTCTCCCTTCCCAACGCTCCTTCGTCGTCCGTCTAACACGCCATACACAATTCTGATGGGTGTCTCGGACACACACAAACCCATCAGTGTGATCCAGGACACTTGAGACACAGGACACTGGAGACACAGGACACTACACCTATGAGGACACAGGACACTACACCGTGAGACTTTTGAGACTTCGAGGAGAGCCGGCCAGAGGTGCGGCTGACGACGTAATCAGCCGCTGATGAGGCCAGATCATAACTTTCCCTCGCCTCGACTCCAACTTGTAACACCTTCCACACTTAACTCTGAGACCAAGTGCTGACTACTCAGGTCTCTCTACAGGAGTGTCCTCAGTGCTTCCTCCTGACCTTACAGCAACTTACATCCCCCAGTGATTTATATAAGACTGACAATTGCTGTTATATATATATATATATATATATATATATATATATATATATATATATATATATATATATATATATATATATATATATATATATATATATTTGTTGTTATTTTTCTATTTTTAGTTACAGGTCATTGTTATGTCAAGCGTAATTTATTGTCACAAAGTGTGTGTAGATGTGATGTTTAGCAGGTAACCCCGAGACTGTTGTGGGAGGCAAGAGGCACCGGGTTGAGGTAGGAGTCATACCCAGTGTACAGGCACAGTAGGTGCCTAGGCCACGGCCCACTGCACCCTCCTCCTTACCCAGTGTACAGGCGCACTAGGTGCCTACACCACGCCCACTGCACCCTTCACTTTAACCAGTGTACAGGCGCACTAGGTGCCTACACCACGCCCACTGCACCCTTCACTTTAACCAGTGTACAGGCGCACTAGGTGCCTACACCACGCCCACTGCACCCTTCACTTTAACCAGTGTACAGGCGCACTAGGTGCCTACACCACGCCCACTGCACCCTTCACTTTAACCAGTGTACAGGCGCACTAGGTGCCTACACCACATCCACTGCACCCTCCTCCTTACCCAGTGTACAGGCGCACTAGGTGCCTACACCACACCCTTCACTTTACCCCAGTGTACAGGCACACTAGGTGCCTACACCACACCCTCTGCACCCTGGTCATGCTAAAGCCGTCTCTGCAGTATGACCTCACTCTAAGCTTCAGTGTGTTAGCCGCGAGTTCAGCATTCAAGCCAAAGTTTTAGTATGAAATGTTTCTAATTTATAAAGTAATGTAACACTGTAGTTGCAAAATGCCCTTCCACGTGTTCTAATAATTCTTCTCTCACATTTTCAGGACGTTAACACAGGTGAAGAGGTCATCAGTGAGCATGTGTGTGACCTTGACACTCACACTGAGGTGAAGAGCGCGCGTGCGTGACCCAGGCAGGTGGTGGCGGCCAGCTGGGGTCGCCCCGGCCAGCTGGGGTCTCCCCGGCCCGCTGGGGTCGCCCCGGCCAGCTGGGGTCTTCCCGGCCAGCTGGGGTCTCCCCGGCCAGCTGGGGTCGCCCCGGCCAGCTGGGGTCGCCCCGGCCAGCTGGGGTCGCCCCGGCCAGCTGGGGTCTCCCCGGCCAGCTGGGGTCGCCCCGGCCAGTTGGGGTCGCCCCGGCCAGCTGGGGTCGCCCCGGCCAGCTGGGGTCTCCCCGGCCAGCTGGGGTCTCCCCGGCCAGCTGGGGTCGCCCTGGCCGCTCCTGTACCGCGCCAAAACATCTCCGTTACTCTCACGTGACACTGTTGTTCTCCATGCAGAACAATATGACACATAACTGCACTATGAAATCACGGAGAAAGACATTTTGTTATATATTTTTCGCCGACTGGCCTTGTTACTTGTGTATACATATGGAATGTGCTCTCCAGAACTGTTAAGACAAGGGGCTGTTCTAATTAACATTGGCCGCCAAGTGTTTCTTGATGCGGGACCCTGGGAGAAGGAGTCCGAGACCCGTGGGGTCCCTGGAACACCTATGGGAGA
>NC_091196.1:17466122-17476764 GCF_040958095.1 Procambarus clarkii
GCATACAGCAGGGAGCAAGAAACATGCCACTAAACAAGCTAACAACCAGAAGTGAGCACAAGCCACGTCTAAATGCCAAGAATATTAAAGGTCAACGGTACACTCTCGGCTTCATTATCAGTCGTCAAACCAGAGGAGACAAGGCTCTGAGCATCAACGTGACCACAGACCCTTCCCTACTGTATGGTAATCACTATTGTCTTGTATCCATAAGGCACAGTGGTGCACTTCCACATAACTGGCAGGAGGAGGACACTGTGCAATCAAATTTGAATAATGACAAAAGCTGTTAAGTGGACAGTGGGATACTAAGTGAATAGCAGAGTTCTTGAGCAGACAGTATAATACCTCTCAAAGCAAACACCACATTGCAAAGAATAAATTCATATTTTTCTTTAAAAATTTTTGAATCTTTCATGTTTTGTGTGGGAGAAATGTTTAATGTCAGTCATTACGTACATACATATACAAAACCCTTATTCTGTTTAGTTTTAAAACAAATTAATAGTATAAAATGCTTGTTGTAATAATATCACATTTCCCCCCCTAAGGATAAACTTGAGTATAAACCAACTTTAATAATAAAATTTTATTTAATAAAAATTAGAAAAATTACAGGTACTGTATTTAACTGAAAACAGAATGATTTATCATATTGCTCAGTAAATGAAATATTTGATACGAACTATATTTTAAAGCAAAATCACAATTTGACAGAGTGTACAAGAATAGTAAATGGGAAAATGTCTTGTATTGAAGCACTTGCTGCACACCGTCCTCTAGGAAACAAGCTCCAGGAAACATTGTTTAATAAAGATAAACTTTATACATAAAATTCTCTTTTTTTTTTTTTTAACCATATTTTATGTACCACCTGTTTCTTCCTGTTTTCATCTAAAGTTTATATTAATAATAATTTCAACTACAATATGTTAAATGTTTTCATGTTATTTCAGCAGTAAAGTATTACACAACTCTTTAAGCATCAGAAAGCTAACCACAAAGCTTTTAACATCCACACTTCAAACAGTAAGAAATTACCAAAAAGCACTAAGCCTTTAAAGCTGTACAATACTGTTACAGAATGTTCTAAGAGAACCTAGATCTATTTCAGGATATCAATACGAGAGTAGAAAAATACAAAACGAGTGATGTCGAAAGAACTGGATTCACCGAGAATGTTAGTGAGGAAGATAAAACTCTCAGCACGTGGGAAGCAAAGATTCTGATCATTCTGACAGTAAGATCCTCATGAGTTTATCATGTGGCCAATAAGTAACCATCCAAGCCAGAGATTTTTCCCCAACTTCATGTTTCAGTGTCTGGAGAAAGACTATGAGGACAGGTTACACTTGATAGTACATACAGTAATTTGTTATTTACAATAGATAACCATCTACCCCTACAATGGTCACAGATTACATTATGACGTGTAAGAATTCACTTACGAAAGATGAAACGTGTACAAATAGCTTCTATGTCGGCAGCCTCCGTGAGATCATTGAAGGAAGGTAAGGAAACAATCAGGAGAAAGTGCCAAGTCATTACACCTATCACTAGCTGTTGCTAACAATCATCAATGTACATAAAAAATTGCCTTTAATTTATACAATGCACTGAATATATATAAAAAAGTAGTTTTGCTATTAGAATATTAGCTAGACCAATTGCTACAGTTTGGACCTCAGTTGGTCCCAAGTCTGCTATGGTGCTGCGTAATTTCAGGTGTTTATATGTGATGTTTACTTTGGTCAGCTATCAGAATGTGCCTAGTAAATTGTCAAAGGTAGGGAAGTCCTATGGCTTTCATCCGTTTATTTCTTAGCTATTATAAGAGGGTTTTTGAGCAAAAGAAGATTTTTGAATGGTGTGGCATATAATTTGTCGGAAATTATACTAAATACCAACTCCTAGCATACCAAGCAAATGCAGTCATGTTGGGCAAATGCTAACACTAACCCTAAATGGCTTAGTGAATCATTCAAAGAAATTCGGATTTCATGGCTACTTGTAGAAAGTGGGACCATTGCCACATCACCTGGATTTCTATTTACTTACAACACGAATATTAGATAATTTTTAAACACCAGTTTGGGCACTAGAAACAATAAAAGTGCTACCACTTTTTATGACTGGACATAATTAAAACACAAATAAAAGCAGTCTCCTCCCGAAAGTCGATAAAGACAGAATTAGAACCGTTCAAGAGGACATGTCCCTTCAGAGTAAGAGATGCCATATGAGAGAAGCTTGCCCATCAGTCGACACGGACTAAAGTTCACAAAGAAACTTCTCGCAAGTCTCGCTACAAAGGAGCCAGTCTCCCCGTTCAACAGACGAGTTCACTGGCCTTAGGGAGTACTGTATTCTATACCCAGTTAACAAACTAGTATATGTCGGTGGCCAAGTGGCCATTGTGAATATTCAGTGTTAATTGGATAGGATGCGGGGCTAGCCACTCTGAACGGGTAAGCCTTGTTTTACTAATTCGTATCCTTTCTTTGTTATATGCTGCATATATTAGTTGCAGTTTACTACTCTGTAATTATTCGGCACGTGAAGTCTAAGGAGAAGGAGAAATTAAAACATTTAATACTGGTGCAACACAAGGCATCCCAAGTCGCCATTATGGCCTAAACAAATGGTTTCAGCATATGTGACAGAGGCGTGTCCATTGCTATTATTTCAAGCCACATACAACATAACTAAGCTGTCTTACATGTTAATTAACCATTGTAGACTAACCATTACTAACAAATTAGAATTAATCTATTACACACAGAAATCACAATAGCGTGATGCGTCAAATGAACAAATCCACAAGGGCTGTGATGAGGGTTCGAACCTACGTCCGAGAGGATCCCAGACGCACCTTAATCGACTGTGCCACGACATGGAAAAGAATTGCAACCGGGAATTCTCGGTTGCATCCTCCGCATTCGATCCTCTCGGACGTAGGTTCCATCCTCTCGGACGTTGGCTCGATCCTCTCGGACGTAGGTTCCATCTTCTCGGACGTAGGTTCCATCTTCTCGGACGTAGGTTCCATCCTCTCGGACGTAGGCTCGATCCTCTCGGACGTAGGCTCGATCCTCTCGGACGTAGGCTCGATCCTTTCGGACGTAGGCTCAATCCTCTCGGACGTAGGTTCGATCCTTTCAGACGTAGGTTCGAACCCTCATCACAGCCCCTTGTGGATTTGTTCATTTGATGCATCACGCCATTGTGATTTCTGTGTGTAATGATGTAAGGGAAAAGAGGTAGAACAGCATGTTGACAGAGCCCGGGTGCATGGGGGGAATTGTGTAAAACCCTGTTTTGTGTCTTGGAGAGACTGCAGGATCCGTGCGAGGGCAGCAGCACTCCCGGGTGCAATTCTTTTCCATGTCGTGGCACAGTCGATTAAGGCGGGCCTGGGATCCTCTCAGATGTAGGTTTGAACCCTCATCACAGCCCTTGTGGATTTGTTCAACCAATCTATTAATTTCGATTGGGATATCATTAAATAACCCCCAGGTTGCGAAGGGAAGTTCCTAGCAGGACAACTATACTGTAAAATCATACAGTCCAGTAGGAAATTACAGTCTGCTTAAATTATAAATAAATTCTCAAGAAGTAAATAAGAAATTAAATAAAACAAAGTAAATAAATAAAATTACTGCTGGGAGATTTTCCCCACAATTGGGGAAGAGCAAAAGTTGTGACTTTAATGCATTAAGCATCTGGAAACAATGTGTGAAGCTAACGTTTAGGGAACATAACCAAGCAAACATTGCATTAACTCAGGGTTGCCAGATTGGGCTGTACCACAATTCATTACTTCTGAAAACCCAGCTATGTACGTTACTACTTGCTACTATTTTGGCCCATTTATAAAAAAAGCTGGATTATTTACTCTGAAAAATACATCAAAACAAAATATTTGGGCACTTTTATTATACATTTCCAACTTTTAGGCCTTAAACTCGCTATCTACTTCGGCAAAACAGATTCTGGCAACCTCGAGTTAGCTACAAAAAATGATGAATGGATTACAAGCCCCCTTCAAATCCAGGGGAGGGGGGGCTTCAAATCCCATCACAATGCTCATAACATTTAAATAACTAGTACTGTCCCATCTTGAGTACTGCTTGATACTCACTCTCCCTTTAAAGCAGGAAAGTTTTAGGAAATAGTAGGAATACAGAGGACATGTACAACACACAAACATGATAAAGCACCTAAACTATTGGGATCATCTCAAAGCACTCGAGAAGTACCGGACCAACCGGACTGTAGTGGACCTGTGGGCCGCCCGCTCCAAGCAACAGCCTGTTGGACCAAGCTCTCACAAGTCAAGCCTGGCCCCAGGTTGGGCTTGGGGTGTAGAACTCCCAGAACCCCATCCATGTACAATCTCTGACAGTAGAGACTTGCTGGCTGATCAGTGGCAGTCAATCCTGCATCACAAAGTCATGCTCACTCCATTAGTTCCACAACCAACCCATCCACACTATATATATACTACCCTCCTTACTTTGTCATAATTAAAGACATAAAACACTTTTCTAATGTCTGGAGCAATATATAAAATATTTGCATCATACAATACTTAAGTGTGTGTGTCAGGCAACTGCAAATTGTTCTGTGTAATATTTTATTTATTTTCTTAGCAAAATAATTCAACCCATGCTAAAGTGATATTTGAGAACAAGAATGCTAATTATCAAGAGAACTGATAAAGAATACCCCTGGAAAAAGTTAGGTTAAGCAGTGATGGTATGGATACCTGAAGCTCCTTCACAACAAACAGCCAGTCTTGTTTACGCCAAATAATGGTCAACATCCTTTTTCCAAAATGTCAATTTCTGGTTATCCAGAGGTACCAGCTAGTTCAAATAATGAGGGTTGTACTGTATTAGGAAATGCAAATTCTGGGATTATCACTTTTATGCTAAGTTTTGAAGTGTAATTACCGAAGTGTAGTTGCAGAATGAATGTTACACTTGTGGTGGTGCATCTTTCCAGTAAGCTATCACACGATGCTTTGAAACTACCGACAGTATTGACGTCCCACAACCTACTCACTTAACTTGTTCCAACCATCTACCATTCTGTTTGCAAAAGAAAACTGTGGATGAACTTTTGTTTCACAGGTTTAGAATAATCTGATGACTATCAACAAATTGTTATAATGTGTCAGAGTACAACTAATGATGCATTTCTTATGCTTTATGACTACTGGATTATATTGTGGCATCACTGCGCATCCTAAGCCATTTGGACTTCATTATGTGTTAAACTTAAGGCTGGAAATTGACAGTATTAAAAATGAATGATTAAATAGTAATTTTATTGAAAAATTAGTAAAATATTTGGCATTTCTGTAATGTAACTACACTATTTTCCCACGTGTATACTATTAAGATTGATTACTGTGGTTTTTGCATTATGTAGCCTTAAAAGGAACGTTACTCTCACAAATCAGTGTACTGTATGCTGTCAAATAAAATGTACAACCAATCATGTTTTCAGTCATGCCAACACTTCTTCACACATCTCCATAAAGAATCCCAAGACCCTAACTGAAAGACGGGTCAAGTTATCAGAACACGTGGACATTAGGGGTTTCAGAGTACAATAATATGATTTCATTGTTACAACAGACAAGTTCTGTCTATGTGGTGTATATAATGCTGTATTTAAATACTATACTGTGTACATACTATATAAAATGTTTCAATGTATCTATATGTAATCAAAATAAAATTATACTAAATATTTATAATAGAATATTTGCAAGTTGCATAACCAATAATGAAGTGACAATCAATTGTTACCTTTAATGGAGCCGTACCAAGAACCTTGCTCGGAGTACATTCAAATGTATTTATTGTTTTAACAATTCAATCTAAAAAATAGTGCTGAACAAAATAGTTTAGTAAAAAAAAAAAATTTAATTCTTAAAATAAAAAAATATGCTCTTCACCAATAGATGATTTCATCAGTTTCTTTGGTATCATTTGAAGGCTACGTCTCATTAACCACTGCACCGCACACCTCGTTTTGGGAAAAACCTCATAGTGCAATTGTCAAGGACTTATTTATGTTGTTTTTATAAAGGTTCAGGTAAAGTTGATATTAAAATGATTCCAAACTCAACCATTTTCATTTCAAAACACAGAGTAATGAAACATTAAAATATAGCCTAAGTAAAATAAAAACGCACAACTCTCAAAACGACATTTGTTGGCCGGCGCAGTGCAGTGGTTAATTCACGCTATGTACTAATACAAGTTACATAGTGTACAGTACCCTGCTCAGGGTACCAAGGGCTGCCTTGCCCACCAACACACACATCTCTGCTAAAATAATCTACTGGAAAAAAATTCTTCTTGTGGGTAAAAGAAATAACCATAATGGTAACCTTGAAAAAACAACAAAAGACGCAAAACAAAAATAAGAACAAATGATAATACGCTGTCAATGAACACAGCATAAAAATATATGGATATACAATACATGTAAAAAGTTTTTATTTGAAGAGAGAAGGAAGGTGTAGGAGGGGACGGGGTGCAAATTATTTGGCACGATGCCCATACAGAATACATGATCAATCCCTCCAAAAGCATCCTTCAATGAAATGAATGTTAATGTTGGAGTGAATCTTTCAGTAGTCAACCAGGAAGATGATGATAATTAAGTGTTGGTTGTGTGGTCACGCCTAGGACTGGTGAAGGCTGTGCTGGGGGGTTACTTCAAACAGCACTGCTTATCATGTTGGCCTGTGAAGAAAAACATTCAATGTCTTAAGTATAACAATGGTACTCATACTGCACCTACTGCATCATTGATATTGATTTTGTAAATCAATTTAAATCATACTCCAGTAAACACACTATGATGCGCCTGGAGTAAAATACTCCAGTACACACACTATGATGCACCTGGAGTAAAATACTCCAGTACACACACTATGACGCGCCTGGAGTAAAATACTCCAGTACACACACTATGACGCACCTGGAGTAAAATACTCCAGTACACACACTATGACGCACCTGGAGTAAAATACTCCAGTACACACACTATGACGCGCCTGGAGTAAAATACTCCAGTACACACACTATGACACACCTGGAGTAAAATACTCCAGTACACACACTATGACGCACCTGGAGTAAAATACTCCAGTACACACACTATGACGCACCTGGAGTAAAATACTCCAGTACACACACTATGACGCGCCTGGAGTAAAATACTCCAGTACACACACTATGACGCGCCTGGAGTAAAATACTCCAGTACACACACTATGACGCGCCTGGAGTAAAATACTCCAGTACACACACTATGACGCACCTGGAGTAAAATGTGTTAGCACTATTAAAATAATCCACAATACATTTATACATCCTTATAGGAAAGGATACTACAGTATCAGGAGAAAGCACCAAGCCATTATGACTATACCTCACTCAGAAGGGATCAGGATAAGGATTTGGGATGGGGAAAAGGACTGGTGCCTAACAAGTTAGACGGACGGGGATTGAGTGTTGACCTTCATGAAGAAAGACCGTCACTCTACCGTCCAGCCCAAGTGGACGGTAGACTATAAGGAAGTGGCTACTTCCTTATAGTATACCATAAATTTTATAATCGTATTAGAATATATCTTGAATATCACTGAATTAAATCTAGTCTCCAGCATAAGTTTCCTAGCTCAAAGCCATTGTGAAACCTAATTCTAAACGTCATGTTTGTTAATGATGAACTTATCAGCTTAACTGCCAAACATTAAACCTTAAGGGCATAACTGGCCAGCCTCTCATGGAGTTCAAAAGTGAACTTGATAACCACCTCCAAAGGACACCCGATCAATCAGGCTGCGAGTCATACATCAGGCTGCAAGCAGCCCGTCCAACAGTCTGACGTGGTCAACAGTTGGTCGGGTCAACAGTTGGTTGACCAGACCACCAACCAGGGGGCCTGGGAAAAGACAGGGCCATGGGGACATTGATCCTTGGAATCACCACAAGGTAAAGTAAGGCAGAGCTACACAAATGATTACCATACATTTAGTCATTCATGCACTGTCACCTGTGAGGACACCACCACAAAAACGTTTTTTATAAATATAAATCCTTCAACCCAAGACAGTGTAAGGAAGGGACCTTTATAGAAAAGCTATTTTGAAACTCCAGCCAATTCAGCAGATCTCCTGCACATGTACAGTCTGAATAACTGCAGTGGACAAAATGACACTAAACAGTTGTAAACAAGTGCTTAACAGTATCGCTCACTTTGGACCTGACTTGCGACCACTACAAAAATATTTGTATAAAATTCATTTTTTATCCGATCGACCTAGGGATAGTATCAAAATGAGCGCCTTTAGAATGCGCACAATTTAGTACCAAAATAAAAGATATAACATGAAACTTATGTCCAAACACTTGAAAGATTATAAATAGGTTTTTGGTCAAAATATTAAAATATTTGGTAAAATTCTATTTATTGTCCTATTATGTTGGGACTAGTTTTAATATGCGCGCCTTTATGATGCGAACAATTTAATACCAAAATGAAAGATGTAACAAAAATTTATGTCAGCACACTGGTAAGATATAAATAATTTTGTGATGATGAGCTTCCAGAATTAAAATATTTGTTAAAATTCCAGTTATTGCTCTATTATTATGGGACTAGTTTTAAAATATGCGCCTTTTTATTGCGAACAATTTGATACCAAAATGAAAGACGTAACACGAAAATTGATGTTATCAAACTAAACGAGTATACACATTAGGTTGCAGTATACAAATTGGTGCTTGTTCACGGGTAACTTTAGGCTTTTCTGCGGAGAGGCACTCCAGGCTTTTGTACATTATATTCATACACATCTGTAGGGAATTTAATTGCAAACACAATGATACCAAAGCGAGCAATGTAGCACGAGAATTAAGGTGAGAAAAATGGAACGAGTACACACATTTTACTGATTTTGTGCGCTTACGGGTAACTTTGCCGACTTTAGGCTTTGCTGTTGGGAGTCACACCAGGCTTTTGGACATTATATTCATATACACCTGTAGGGAATTTAATTGCAAACACAATGATACCAAAACGAATGACGTAGCCCGAGAATTAAGGTGAGAAAGCTGAAACGAGTATACACATTTAGAGTATACACATTTAGCGCGCGGCACTTGCCCGCACGCTCGCCCACACGCTGTCCATGACCTCTAAGTTGACCGCGCGCATGTCGGGTGAGCGATAGTGTTAATATTGATCAAATACAATTCCAAGTACATTCTATGACTAGAAAACATGTTGAAAATATAAATGTTAAAATGTGGAAAACCAGTTTAAACAAAATAAGAAAGTAAAAGAAATAGACGGGAGAAAACAAATTGGATCACTGGAGGGCATGGAGAGAAAACAAACATTGGTTCAGTCCTCTCTGAGCGACGGTAACGTCTGGATGCTCATCTCCACTTGTTAGGTCAAGTCAGATGATCAGCCACCTGAGTAACTAGTGGATGGCTTTTTATTGTACTTGTTCAGCTATTTTATATAAAAGTAGGAATAGGATTGCTCATGTACATGTCCCAGTGACGCTGGCAATTTGTGCGCCCACAGAGTGCCAATTTTATCCCCACAGAAAGGCAAATTAAACTTAGCAGACATGACATTGAAAATGACGATTACAGTTGTCGGAAGGTTCTGGCGTTTTGCGCAAATGACGACTGTAGGTGTCACAAAAATTGTAAAGGATATCATGCACCTGCACCAGGCCCAGATTCCTGAAATATAATATTCGTAAAAAAAAATTTCAGGCCTTTAATATTTTTTGGAGAAACAGCCTGGATAGTAGTGTTATCCCTAACACACAAGCCAGTAGAGATAGCACCACTATATAAAGGAGGGAATAAAGCAGAGAACAAAATATAGACTGTTAGCACTAACATCACACATCATAATCTTTGAAAGAGTACTAAGAAATAACATCAACACACACAATCACATCATCTTCATAAGCTTGGAAAACATGGCTTCAGAACAGGGTGCACCTGTCTCTCAGTTGCTAGACCACTAAGACATGGCTGCAGCTGTGTTGGAAGACCAGGAAAACACTGATGTAATATACAAAGACTTTGCAAAAACTTTTAACAAATGCAACCATGGTGTTAATGCACACAAAAGGTATTATTGGAAAAATATTCAGATGGATCTTTAACTTCCTAACAAAACTCAGTGTGTAATAGCCAACAAAGAAAATTCTAAATTGTCTGTGCACCTAGTCATAAAAGTGTACTCACCTATTTGTACTCACCTATTTGTGCTTGCGGGGGTTGAGCTTTGGCTCTTTGGTCCCGCCTCTCAACTGTCAATCAACTGGTGTACAGATTCCTGAGCCTACTGGGCTCTATCATATCTACATTTAAAACTGTGTATGGAGTCAGCCTCCACCACATCACTGCCTAATGCATTCCATCCGTTAACTACTCTGACACTAAAAAAGTTCCTTCTAACGTCTCTGTGGCTCATGTGAGTACTCAGTTTCCACCTGTGTCCCCTTGTTCGCGTCCCACCAGTGTTGAATAGTTTATCTTTGTTTACCCGGTCGATTCCTCTGAGGATTTTGTAGGTTGTGATC